>NC_079166.1:33690150-33920150 GCF_947568905.1 Ostrea edulis | reverse complement strand
AAATTGATATTAAATACATAAAAGGATGCATCTTCTCCTGAAATGCTATGAGAGCACTCTCTGTATGTAGTACAGTATCTGCTACTTTAGTACATATGACCTATGACTTTTTCACACATCTGTCATTTCTCAATCTAATTGAAATCAGACTTGTAAATCCACTCCTCTATGATATGTTTGTATTGAAGCGTATTGTAGAGGAGCGGATATACAAGTGTAATTCTCATTAGATTGGTCATTAAATATTTGACATCCAATGCCACTTTTTCTATATCATGTCCATTAATTATTTACAGTGTCCATAACATTAATTCTGATCTTTAGTTATGAATTGTACGTAACACTATTTCAGCTTACAATCAATATGTCCTCTCAGTACTGAGTATGAAACTAACATCTGGAAAAAAATTATAGTATTCTTTACATGCTGCCCATGCAACATTTTCACTATGACTTTAGTTGATCTACCTATGACCTCTTGACCATAACTTAATCAAAATTCAGGACCTAAAATAGCTTATATTGTTGTAGCCAATACTTTCAAAAAGTAGAATTTACTTACGATCTAGAAATGCCAAATGCCTTTGTAATCACAGCATCTGCTCTGGTTGATCCGACAACAATCATCCTGTATTTAGGTTCAGACTTCGCAATTTCATCCTCTTTGTAGTCTGGAAATGGTTTCTATAATTATAATAGAGCATTGTTAATGTAATATCTTTTCACAAATGTGTTTCAATAAAAGCATTATTTCATAAATAGTTTTTATTAAAAACACTTCTTTGATTATGCTAAAAAATAGAAATACCTATATGCTCCAATAATTTATCTACAAGATAGTTGCATACATTTACAATTATCTGTCCAGCTGTTTTATTAACAAACTAAGAGGTGTGTTAGTAGAAATGATCTGGAAGCCAGTTTTCAATGCCACAACTACAGATGAAATTTGTTTTAAATTTCATTTCATGTACATTCTTGGATCCAGAATATTTAAGAAGAGTCTAACAATTAAGGGGATCTAACTAAAATCATTTAAGCAGTTGGATTTTTAGTTCTCCCACTTTTGAATTAATAAATTGCCTCAAATGATAACAAATAAGTATTTCAGTCAAATATTTCTCACTTATACTACAGTAACTTGATCCAAAGAGTTGGATCATGCCTCTTTGACAGGTGCGGATCATTGGATCAAACTCGATGTGAAGCATCTCGTTTGATCTGATGATCCACAACCTTCAAGGAGATGTGATCCGACTCTTCGGATCAAGTTACAGTAGCAATAATATATGTATGTATTATGTTTAATATTGCCTACATAACATCACAAGGATGATGTCATAATGTAACTCGTTTCTATTGTTTAAAAATCTACTGACGAGCTTGAAGGGCGAAACTGCTATAGATAAACGTTTTGAGTACTTAATAGATTTGATTTTTGTGTACATAATATATAAAAATATGTGAGAGTGTGTGCATACATGACGAAATATTCTGCTAGATGTATTTCAGAAATTGTCTTTAACTCTGTGACTGAAACAGAAGGGGAATTATATTGCAATGATTAAATTTGGCTTAGCCTGGCATATTGTACTTTCAATAGGTTCCCATGTAGCACAAAACGTTTTCATAACATTGTATTCCTTTTGTAAGGATGTTATCGGAAAACATTACTAACAAAACATTTTTATAATGTTATAATAACATTTTTTTTTTCAGTTGTAAAAACGCTATAAGCAAACGTTTTTGACCAATGTTTTAAAATCATTTTGTCATCGTTTTAAAAACATTATAAAAACATTATTGAAAATGTTAGGATCATCTTTCTTTTAAACATTTGAAAATACGTTTTCAAAACATTTTAATAATGATTTTAAAAACATACTTAATATACTATGTTTTTCAAAAAGTGACCCAAATCAAAGTAGTGTTTTAAATATATTCTTTTGAAAATGATTTTTTATTTAAATTACATAATATTAAAATGTTGCCAGCCAACACAAATATAACATTGCCTTACGATGTTGATAAAACATTTTTAAAACGTTACAGAAATACATATAACTTTAAAAAACTATTCGTACTTCAACTTAATTTGATTTATTTAATCGATATAACACTTTTAAAAAAATGTTTAACAAGACTCAACTGCAGTATATTGAATTATGATAATCATTTTGTAAGTTAAGGACAATGATTTCATGCTTCTAAATTACCGAAAGTCATCTTACATCAGTTTTAAAACATCTTTGATACAAAAAAGAGTAAAAGTCTATTTTTAACTTAACAATATTTTAAACAATGGAATTCATTTCATTTGCTTGTGGGCATGCATGCTCTGCTCTGGGAATTAAATTCCCCCTTTCAATGTGTTTACAGAGTTATAATGGAATGACACAGCGGGATACTATGGCCAAGATCCTATAGTTATGCAATTTTCTTGCGATTTGATATGCTGTGTAGGTCAAAGTTTTGGAAAACCCAAGCCATTCTTGTTACACAGAGTCTGCGAGTTGGTGAACAGTCGGTTAAAGTGAGTATAATTTTGTAGTTAATATTAATTTTTATTTCTTATAAATGCCAGCATCGATATGTAAATGATTCATTCTGTATATTTAGCAATTGTAAGTGTTGCGCCTGCATAGCCAACCTTTACACTGGTATTAAACTGATGAAAGTAACGATCGTTATAAAAAATGATAATAAACTAAAACATATAAGTACATCACTTTTGTCCTCATGATTTCATTTCAGTATATGTAGTACATGTCATTTTGATTGATGTTGTAATTCAACTGTTTTAAACACATGCATTGATTTAATATATAATTTTTACAATGAATTCCATTTCACATTTTTATAGCTGCTGCACGCAAAGCATCAAAGAAAACTGTTTCGTTTGCGACAATCAAACGAGAAGTTTTAGACGTCCTCAGATTCGCCCCATACCTTCCTGGAGGAACTAATTATGCTAAGGTATATATGAAGTTTGTCATCAGAAAAATACAGTAAAACATTGTTAAACCTTATGCTGGTCTGTTTATACAACTCTGTAGCATATCACTTGTTTCTTGTCTTCATCAGCTGTGTGAATACACATAGTACATGCAGTTGTCCGCATAAATGAGTAATAATTTTGTAAATTTATGTTTCATGTTCAAATCTTTCTTTTTCAGAAAAAAGGGGGAAAGAAGTCGATACAAATAGATGAATTTCCATCAGATTCGGAATAATTAATATTATATGTACTGATTTTTCCAAAAATACAAATTTTATTTGCAAAGAAGACTTTTGTTTATTTTATTTTATTACGGTTCAGGTTTTTAAACATATTCACAGTATATAAAAACATTGGTGAAAGGGTTTGAAAACATTTATCAAAATTGTTGGAAGAATGTATCTTGTAAAACTGAATTATCTTGTAAAATTGAATTTTAAATGCTCTCAAATGGTTTCTATAAATGTTCTTAAAACGTTTCTTCTAAATGTTTTCAAATGGTTTCTATAAATGTTCTTAAAACGTTTCTCCTAAATGTTCTCAAAACGTTTCTTATAAATGTTATGAAAACGTTTCTTAGGAATGTTTACAAAACATTGCAGTACAATGTTTTCAAAATATGTTATGCCAACGTTTAAAAAACCATACAAATCACGTTATAATAACGTTTTAGAAAATGTTTTCATAACATTTTCACAATGTTTTTACGTTTTAATAACGTTGTTGTGCTACCTGGGTTAGGACCAGATAAGAATCTGCATCCAAGACCCACTATAAGGAATTCTCAAAATAATAGTACTCAATACATATATAATGATCCATTTCAGACAGTGATTGGGATAAGCACGCGCCCTGCGCCATAGTTGCATCAAATTAAAAAATGGCGCATAGAATATCAAAAACACTGCGCCATTGTGGCACATATCGTCGATATACTTAGAGCTTTTCCCCCACTGACTTCGTAGATATATGAAGTTTTCAACTTTTGAGCTGATCGATTAAATGCTTGATAAATCTTTATTGATGTTAATGCTTTTATAATAGTACAACTTTACATTCTTTTAAGCATATTAAGTATGACTTATATTTCCTCAGTGTCTAATCAAACAGTAAAAAGTTATCCTGGTTACTACCAATAAATTGCAATTTTAATGAGCATGGACTGGAGATGCAAACTGTCTTTAATTATCACCTGAATGATAAGCCAGTACTGGCAGTTGACACTGTTGGAGCAGAAGAAATGTCAAAACAGACAATCATGATGAGAATCCAAACTTTCGCAAAACATAAATTTAACACATAATAAAACTAAAGTTACCAATGGCAACACAGTCTAACAGTAGTGTTTAGATTATAATTTACTAATCTCTCGGACTCGTCATTTTAAAAGGTCGCATACAAATTTCAATATGACGCATTCATTTACCGTCACATTGACACTACTGGTATAAACGCACCATTGTTACATTTAGCATATTGCTTATAATCCCAATCACTGTTCAGAGTGCATACTTTTAATAGTGTACTTAAATTATACACATACTTTTACTCTGATGGCGAATTTCATCTAAGGGGCGTGTTTTTATAGGAACGACAAGGGAGTATTTTGTGGTTATCAATTTGTCTGTTGCCTGTGAAATATTAACATTGGTCCAGAATTTTACATTGTTTAATTTTATGTCAAATTCATCCCCTTCTTCATTATCTTTGGGGTAATTCGCTTCTGCTCTGACTCCGCCAGATTTTAGTCTTCTCCACACATGACACACACTTGGATGACCGTCTAAAACACTCAATAGTTGTTTTGATGATGAATTCTGATGTCCATGATGGAGGCAAGAATAGCTACACGTATAACGAATGGGGCAACTTTGGTTATTCCATACTGATATCATAAAACCAACTACAGACAGTCCGTGTCTTGACATTACTATCGGGGTTCTGGGCCCTCGACGTGAAGGTATTTTAATTTGAAACATCGTAGAGATTTTCCGTGCTGTCATGTCATAACTCTTTCGTACTTAGAGGTAGAAATGTGCTTTGGGTGTTGAGTTTCGTATCTTATTTTTAGAAATTGTTTTCCAAGATTTTTCAATCTGTTCTGATTTTTTTCTTTCTCATCAACAAATATTTTGATGTCTTTGAGAACCGACATTTTTCTCCGAAACTGTAAGCTTGTATTGAAAGCTAGCTTTACTTGAATTTCTAAAAATTCGCGGGAACTTGATAAACAAAAGTATGGGAGACAGGCAGAGCGATGAACTCCCTCCTCACAGTTCAGGTTCACCAAAGTCGTCTTTTAATGCGGATGAACCGCCCATGGTTTTCCAGTGTGCTCAGTGTAACGTCATAGTTGGAGATTCTGCGTCATGGGTTTGCGTAGATGACATATCTAGGACAATCACACTCAGAAGTAATTAAGGCATACTATTATTAATTATTGACTATAGTAATTAATGTAAACTGTTAATATTCCGTGTACCCCTCTCTACGTTTCACCTTAGCTATTCCGATTAGAATTTATCCTTTGTCCGCTAACTTTTATCATCTTTTACGTCTTTTATAGAACTATACCCAGAAAGCAAGCTATAACATTAGGCCAATGTCATCAGTTACATTGGACCAATCACAGGAGTCGGCAATTTTATCAATAAAGTAGAAATATATGAGAAATGGGCATAAATACTACCACTGAGCTTCGCGAGCGCAGCTCAGTGGTAGTATTTATGCCCATTTCTCATATATTTCTACTTTATTGATAAAATTGCCGACTCCTGTGGACCAATGTTGGCAAATGACGTTGGCCCAATGCAATTTTGCTCATCGGCCCAATGTTGGGCCAACGTTGGCCCAATGTGGTGTATGTTTCCTTCTGATATTGGGCCAATGTTTGTAGCATTGGGTCAACGTTGGCCCAATATTGACCCGATTTCATGTTTATGACATTGGGCCAACGTTGGGCAGATATCATTATAATACTTGGTTATTAATGTGTTTTTTCTTAAAACACTACAATATATTGTTTGCAAAATGTTGTCATTCTGCACATGAAGTAATCCCCTGTAACCCCAATCATTAAAAATTAAAGTCTGCTTATTAAATTGATCACAAATAAGATTGAAACAATTTATCTAATCAAAGGTTCAAGTAATATCAGGCTTGATTTTGATACTGCTACAAATTATCAAAACAAAATAAAATACAAATGATTATATTTATTGTGTACCCACAATAAAAAAAAAATGCCAAATAAAAATATTTTTCAAGGCAAACAATTAGTCATGAAGCGCTGTCTTGGCTTCGATTTTCTTTCTCTTTTTTCCGGTCTTCCCATTGTTTTCTTCCCCCTTCTCGGTCACAGGAATACCGGAACCATTTCTTCACCATGTTACTGATCTCACTGTGACTGGAATCTGCACATAACCTCTTTGCTCGAACAGCTCCTTTAAATTAAAGTTAAATTTATTACCTTAAAAAACATTTGTAAATAATTAGTTTTCGGAAGAAATGCTATTTATTTAATTGGACCCATTAATGTTGCTTTCAGGATTACTTACTTGTTAAAACCTCTGTGCATGCGAAACCGATTGACCCGCCCAAATTTTGAAATAGAACTTTAAAATGGTAATGATATCATGAATATAAAGTTGGAACATAAACCTTGGTGTTGTTTTTTAAAGAACATGCACAGAGGCTAACAATATCTTTGAGATTATCTAAAAACTGATTGCAAGGCAAACTATTTGAAAAACATCAAATCGTTTATGGAGAGAGAGGGGTGGGGTGGGGGGGGGGGGGGGGGGGAGTCCTACTAAACAGAGTATGTTAGGGTACGCCGGTAAAATTTCATAATTTAATGCAATTTAACCGCTGTTCATAGGTGTTCTTATTTTACTTTAACCTTATAAATATGTATCTGGAATCTGTTGTGTCTGGTTGGTGTCATAAAATACCAGCGCATTACATTTAATTTTCCAAGATTATACTTTTATCTTATTTTTAAAGTATTAAGCCTTTTTTAATCAATTGAACAGTGAATTCCATTAAAATAAATCATTCAGTGGTTGAACAGTGAATTCCATTAAAATAAATCATTCAGTGGTATTTAGATTTACATAAAAAGGAAATTATTACAATGTACATCTATGAAGAATTGTCGCTGTTGTTTTAAATCAACACTGGATGTGGGTTTTTTTTAAGGCCAGCAATTATTCACTTGATTTGAATCAGTAATTGGCTAGTGGACACAGAAACAAAATATAAAATAAATTGGATGAATTGAAAAGGAAGGTTTAAAAAGGTCTATTTGTTCCTTTCCCACTCCAATTTAATTGTAATGCTAAGGTTGTCGCCATCAAAAAGGACAGTATCTCCGAACACATGTTTGAACATTGTCGCCTCCAATGCATATAAGTTTTCCAAGCTTTAAATCACAATCATATATTTATATTAGTTAACTGAAACAACCTTTAGATACATGTACAAAATAATAAATGTATAGTGTAGTATTTATTACAAATGTACAAAACAATGTATTGTACAGTATTGAATTGAACCCGGCAGAGCAACAACCAAATAATACAGGCACCTCTCATTGTGAGGGGAGGTACTTATATCTACATTAACTTCATGTGCCTTTGAGCATAAACAAGATAAGAATGGGAACAATTTACACAGTAAATTTGAAATATATTAAAGATGATTATAAAAATATTCATACATCTTTTTTAAGAAGCAACTGCATGTAACAGTTGAATAATCCAAAATTTAAACTCCCACTTCTCACTTGCTCTGCATAATGAATTTATCAACCACCTATGAGTAATTGAATTTGACGGCTCATCCCACAGTTTAGTGTTTTAATCGCTGCCACTCCCCAGTTTTAGCAACTCGCCTGACCTTTATTTCAATGTAATTATAAAACTGGTTGGGGTGTCTTGATTTATATATTTATTCACATCCTGTCCCAGGGAACTTATACTGTTATAAGAAAACTTTTATTCAGTTTTCTAATGCAACACTCATGAAATAAGTCATTCATTCATAAATTGGGTTAAAATTTTGAACTTAGGATTTCAAATCTAAATAAATAATCATGCATCCGCTTCAAAGAAAAGAAAAAACAACAACTATTCAATGTGTTGGTCACATTCTTTAGTTCTTAAAAACAAATATAAATAGATGCAGTCATCCAATTGCATGCATGAACAAAGAATGTCCTCAAACTATATCATAATCTGCCTCTTCAATGCAGCATTCTTAAACGTTATGTAATCAAATATGCTTGCAACACAACCATTGCGCCAACATCAAGATAAAAAGTTTACAAACGTGGAACCAACGTTGGCCCAACAGTGCTCCAAGTTGCGAGTAAAACAGTCGCATTTGCGATCAGAAAATCGATTTTGCGACTAGAGGTTATATTTAAGTCACATTTTTGTGAGTGAAAAAAATCGGGCATCCAGTAAAATTTTGTAATCATGATCGGAAGTCTGAATAAATATTTTCCAGTCTCGTTCAAAACAGCGTTTGAAAGCAATGAAGAGGGCGGTAAAACCAGGGTTAAAGCACTTTGTATTGATCAGTAGTAAAAAGTAGAAGCCTCGGCCTAGTACATGTAACGAATACATTCAAGAATCACACGGAGAAAGTTCTGCATTTAAAGATGACGTAGCTATGTCTAAAGAAAAATGCAAAAGTAAAGGAAGAACCCCAGTCCTAATGGCTGAGGGAATTTTCATGGTTGATATACACTATACAGATATTGCAAAATGTTTTGCAGAATTTGTGCGGCCGATCGGCCAGAAACTTCCACCATTTCTGGACACCTATTGTCCGATTTCACCACGACCTGGTGTACGTCTTTCAAATGTGGAAGTGTGACTATTCACGGTAACAGTAAGAGACACGTCTTTGTCCGTGACTGTATTATTAACTGTTGCTGCTTATTTTCACAGACAATTACAAACTCGGGATGTAGTGTTCTTATTGATGCTGGTACTGATTGTTCAGCAAAAGATCCAACAAAAGTAGAAGCTCTTATTCGCATAAGCAGTGAAGGCCCACTTATTGAGGACTTTAAAGCAAATCTTTGTTTGGAACGCTGGGTTTTCTTCCCCAGAAGCGTACTGTAAAATATATAGGATGGCCCAATGCAGTACAACTTTTGCCAGAGTAAATACTTGACTTGTTAGCATCCAGCATGTTTCACAGCACATTTCTATTCAGTTTAAAAATAAAACAAACAAAACGCATACATGGGTGTACTGTAAATTTTTTTCTTGAAAGATATTCAAATTAAAAAAAACTTGTAAGTCTTATTTACAAAATCTTTTACCATGGCGAGTAGCAATTTTGAAGATGGCAACTAGAAATTTGAAAATGGCGACCAGAAATATTTCTAGGTCGCCATTTTGCGACCTGATAGCAGGTGTGACTTGGAGCACTGCCCAACATAATGCTCCCCAGCTTGCATTTAGTTCGCAGTACAGCTGTTGGGCCAGTGTAATCACCCTAACTAGAAACACTTGATATATAAAAGAACTTGTGCTAACAACAGTCCAACGCTGGGCCAACGTACTATTAACAGCTTAATTAAACATCTTTGTTAAAGATGCATTTTAACATTGGGCCAACTTCAGAATCCCAACATTCTCGGAAAATAAAGCAACTATAGGAGTTAATTTACATGTGTAAGTTGAACCAGCGTTGGACCAACATAGAAATCCCAACATGGTTTAGACGATTGGCATGGTAACATTGGCTCAACGTTGTCTACCCCACGCCCACCATACAACCATGTACCAATGTTGGCCCAACATAGTCATGCTATCTGGGATAGGACCAATATCTTTTCAAATTAAAACCTGTAATTTGTAAACACTAAATTAATGTATCTGAGTTGGATAAAGTTTCTTTCCGATACAGGACCTGCCTACTTGAAGTCAAAGAATAGCAGATTATAATAATATACACCAAATGTAATATTGTATTCATGTTACATGTGGTTTATAATACAGGGTTTTATTCAGCATTTAGATGTTACTACCCATTAAGGGGAATTTTTGAGAATGCAGTCGTGAGCTTCCAGGGGATGGGAGACATCCATGGAATATAATATCCACAGATTATAACAGCCATATAAAGTGATTGATTACTCATTTTATCTGTATTGTAGGTCTGACAATTATGGAAAATGACTTAGAATATAAAAAAAATGATTGTTGTTGAAAATTCTTATTATAATACAATTTTGTGAATTTTCTACAAATGAAGGGGATTTTTTATCTGTGGAAGGGAAAATATCCATTTCTTGACAAAGGGGAAAGGTACCTTTTACCAGTAGTAAAAACAACATAGATAAATCCCTCGTGTAAATCAACTTATTTACATTATTTTTCGAATAACCTGTTTGCATTATGCCCCTGAACTAAGTATTGGACAGCTGATTGGTAGATGTACATTTATGACTCGTTTACGGGAGTTATTGTTCTTGCTCTAGGTCGTTTCAAAACTACACACTGTACTTCGTCATGCTACATGTATTTATGCATTTGAGACAGGCTTAATCAGAAAAGCATATTACTTTTGATGTATATGGCCCATATTTTTGTAGGTCTTCTATTACCTGTAGGTCTTAAATCATGTCCAACAGGTGGTCTCAGTGAATTATTTTGTATGCATGACTAGTGATGCCATTTAACATGTTTAATGTAATACCAGGGCTTTTATTGATATCTGATTCTTGTGTTCCTGTGATGAAAATTTGTTGTGGCTACTTATGTATCTATCTAATAGATAAAGGACTTGCATCTTGTACAGATTATTAAGATAGGGTAAACTATTTTATTAAGGATCAATGAACCTGCACAGATGCTAACTTATAAGATAAGATTCAAGTTAAAATATATGTGCCATGATAAAGTAAAATTGCCAGTATCAGGGGCTTTCATCACCTCTGATATCCACTTGTCTTTTTGGCAAAGTGTATTTTTAAAGAATAAAGATTACTTGTATAAACTATCCTAGAGTTACCTGATTTTGATTAGGAAAATTCAAATTGAACTAATGTAATCATGGCAGTATCTTTAATATTGAACAAATAATGCAAACTATGCAAGTTCTTTACTTGGTTGTCAAAGTGATGAGTCCAAAATTTAAAGGAGTGTCAAATACACAAGTATGTGTGTTTATATGTTTAGTATATTAAAGGCTAAAAACTAAATTTTAATTGATTTCAGACCTAACAAATGCAGTGATGCAGGATGAAGAAATGAAAACAGCTAACACAGGATTTGATGCAGGAAGGCAAGCTAGCACGGGTGTATACAGTTAAATCTTGATGCCATTTTGAATGTGTTAAAGTTCTTACTTCAGAATACATGTACTGTATTAATTAGTGATGAAACGATTGTCGCTGACAATCAATTGTCGATCGTTTTTGGCTCTTCGATTCCGATTATCGATTTTATTTTCCATAATCGATTGTCACCCGTGCACTACTTGATAACTAATCCAAGATTCTTCTGACTGTTAAGCCCGCTTTCATATATTTCGTGACATGTGTGGGGGAAAGTCGGAGTGTATTGAAAAGTGGGAATTCAGTGATACCAGCTGTTGTCGCGCTGCTTTGCCTTTACCTTTAACAGCTTTATTTCGCGGGTTTATTTTCCAATACGCTAGGATTCTATAAGTTAATCATGACTTAGTCTACTACAATGCTATTGTCATGTAAAAAGCTCTAACACTGACAAATGAAGCATCACTTTGACTTAAAGCGCCTCCTTGCCATTTGAAATTCCAATCAGAGTCCAAGTAGTCATGATGAACTTGAAGAATACTCATCCGATAATTGAATCCTATCTAGATCCGCAAAATAAAGTTGTAAGAGGTAGGCAAAGCAGCGACATTAGCTGAATTCCCACTTTTCAATATGGAGTCCGCTCTGAATCTTCCACGCACATGTCTCAATATAAAAGCGGCATGGGGTTAACAATCAAGGAATCTCGGATTACATGTAGTTGATAACTTGATTTATTATATAGCTAATAAATAGTCTAATATAAGATCTGCGTAAAATCTAGAGAATGTTAGCGTTCAATATCCTGAGAATTTATTGAACGCTAACTTTGCATTGCGTAAATTGTATGCGCCCGAAACATTCCGAGTATGAGCGTTCAATATTGATGTTACCGTAACGACTTAAACAAGCCGAAATGGCAGACGACGGTCCTCCGAATCTGACAGAGCCGGTATTTGATATTTACTTAAGCAAAATGTTTTACTGTACATAAATTATGATGTCCCCATTTACAAAATCAGTTTTCTTCATGCATTAGTGACGGGTTAAATATTGAACAGTTAAGAAATGCATGCTGTTATTGCACACTGCCAATACTGATGAATTCTCGTCTATTTTGGAGTAGTTTGCGTGAAAAGGGATATGATTTAACAACTAAATACTTTAGCTATATAATAAAAGGGTTATTGAACTTATATAGGTGAATATTGGCACTCGTTGGCTGTCAAAATGCACTCGCAAGCTCGTGCATTTTGACAGCCAACTCGTGCCAATATTCACCAATATAAGTTCAATAACCCTATAATATTTACGTATATCCCAACCCAGGGAAACCCAAGTCAGATGTCGGGATTTTTTCTTAAAAGTAAAGCCAATCTTGATTTGTGACGAGAGAAAACACATTTCATTCCTCGTTAATGGGTATTTGTATGTTGCACATATCCGGGCATAAAACTAAAAAGAAATAACCTTAAAATGATAAACATTTATGAACTGCATGTAAATAGGGATTATATCGATCATTGATCGACACAGTTCTTCCGATATGATCGATTATGAAATTTTCCCGATTATTAATGCATCATTGGTGACAATAATCTTAAAGGGAAAGGCAACCCAAATTTTTTTTACTTGATAAATGATAGGATTAATTATATGATAAAGATTTGTCATACTATTCTTTTGATATACAACCTAGATAAGCTTCAGTACTAATTTTAAAACGTTAAAAATTGAAATTCCCACCATCTATAGAGACTGCCATGATGCAGAATTCTTGTATTCAAGACCACAAAAATCAATAATTTTGACGTCACACTGTCTATTCCGGTTTTGATGAGATTCTAAGATCATCAAAGATACAGTGCATGTTGTAGCTTTTACGAATACATTGTAAATATGTGGATACCTTCCTGTCAAGCAGTTAATTCACTTATGCGAAGGGGAGATGTGAAAAAGCCCGAAATTCTTGACCCAACAAAGTTATTTGAAAAGAAAATACTAAGTAAACTGGATCCATCATTTGCATAATAATAAGTTGAGGTTTGAGACATTTACATGTATGAAGAAACGAGTACCAACTGCCTGGTCTGCGACTGACCATCGTCTTTTCTTAAATTCTTCTTGCGAAAGAACGGGCTCAAATCTATACAGCTCCAAACTTAGCTGTTCGTAACTTGTCATATTTACAGTGCTGCTGATGAAATAAAGCGGAACTGACGGTGTGACGTAATAAATTAAACTTCAATGGCCGCTCTCTTGGCGGTGGGTAATTTGAAATATAAGATAGATTAATAGAGGGCAAAGCCCTCTCACGGCCCTTTGGGCCGTGAGAGCGGAGCTCTCCCTATAGGTAACACGTTACATGTTTAAAAGGAAAATATAGGAAAATAATGAAAACTTAAACCATACCTATGGAACTTGAAAATTTTGGTCCCAATGGGGTCGATTGGAATACTAGCGCGTGGATATGTATTCCTCCATTTTGAATCTCGTCTACCCTAGGCCTAGTTCACATCGTTTTGAGATGTTACATAAAATCCGTAAAAGCATGTAAATTTTATTTTCTTAATCATATATATAGGCCTAATCAATCTTTGATTAACGCCATTTCTCCTATGTTTATAAATTTGCTAAACAACGACGCTGAATATGACGTCACAATGTACTGTTTACATCAATTGCATTATATTTCCTTGTTCTTTATATAGGCGGATCAAATGTCCAAAATTAGGATGCTTTGATGCAGCTCTGTCCTCGTGCTAACTTCAGGTTGTTTTTTGTCCTGTTGGATATACATGTAGATACTTATGCCAATATTTTTTGCTTCGCCCTCAAAAACGGTCACGCCATAAGACATATTATTGATTTAATTGTTAAGCAAGGATTTTTGTTGTTAAAGACTGTTATTTACGATATCAGTAAGTAATACTTTATTCATAAAGGCAACAATATGGTTAGGGTTGCCTTTCCCTTTAAGTAAAGCTGTTAAAAGTGCTGTAAAATTTTACTTAATTGTATACTAGGAATCTTTGTATTGTGTATTTTACCCAATGCAACACAAAGCAATTTTTTTTTTTGGTAAATAATTTGGCCAATGTTAATTTTTTACAGTTCGAGTTATTGTAACTCTGGTTAAGTTAGCCCAGATTTCAGTTTTAAAAAATTTTCTCGCAAAGAATGAAAAGGCTGAAAGTAAAATGAGGAGAGCTAGGGTATACAGTAGGGGTGTAGCAGCGATTAACCGTGAGACGGTATATCACGGTAAAAGTATGCTACGGTTCAATTCACAACACTACACTATACCACAGTTCAGTATTCTCAGTCCAGATTAATTTTAACCGTCCAATTTGGCTTTAAAATCCTGTTGTAAAAATGGCTTCCCGTAATGGAAAATGTGGTGCAAACCATGCTGTTGAATTATTTCTACCCCTGCGACCCATAAATCTCAAATATGGGAGCATTTTGGATTTTGTACAATGTAAGACAATGGTAGATCATGTTGATGTTTGGATCTTTTTAAAGAAAAACGTGCAGTTGTAACAGTAAGGTCCAATTAAATGATACCAAAAGCTGTGTAATTGTTCATTTGTTATTATACATCTTAAAAGTATCATGATATATATATATCTGTATCATGAGGCAAGCACATCGTTGCACCCTTAATATACAGTACTTTGATCAATTTGAAATTTCTTTGATTTTTGTGTCATTGTACTTGGAAATTTTTTTCATTGAGAATTTTCTGTTTGGTGTAGCACCTACTATATGATGTCGTGTGCCACATGTCAGGAGGAAATTGGGCGGAAGTATAAGGGGGCCGTCAATCATTTGGACCCTGCTCGAGGACTCTATACTCTGTTTGTTGACAAACTGTCCAGGTATATTGTATCAAGAAGAATTTACTCTTCTATTTTTATACTGCACATGTTACTGACATAAAAAAAATTAACATATGATCATGCTTTATGCTCTAAAATACATTTATGCCAAAATCTTGCAGGCTAAGAATTTGTGATCAATGTTTTTCCCAAATCATAGTAAAGCATGGTGATATGTTGTATATTTTTGATAATATGAATAGGGTGAAATGAAATTGTGAAGTTTTTCTGTCGGCATACCACTTTGTGGCCCAGCCAGAACTCTTTTAAAGTAAATGTTACCTGAAGCTTATATTTTCAATGTATTTACTATAATTGTTTGATTGAAAATATTGTTTAACGTCCCTTTCAAGGGTCTTTCACTCATACAGAGATGTCTGATGGTCACCATTCAGGCATTGCTGGTGAAGGCCTGCAAAATTTCGGCCTATCCTTGGCTCTTACTGCCTTTGAGCAAGGGGTATGGAGGACCAATTCTAAACCGAATGCCCACGGGATTGCTATAATTGAATATTATCTGAAGCTTATAATCTCAATGTATGTACTTGACACCAAGGTTGGTTATGAATAGAGGACAGGACACAAACTTTTTTTCTATTTGTACAATGTCAAAGTCATTGACAGCATACTGATTTTTGTCAACTTTAGAAAGAGTAAATCAAGGTAAAAATTAGTTCACATGAAGTATTTCTAATGATTTCAGAAAGGATGAATTAATGAAAAAATTAGTTTATTATGCAGTATTCTAATGAAGAGTGAAATAAGTGGTGGGGATTGAATATTGTTTTAAGTCCCTCTCGAGAATATTTCACTCATATGGAGACGTCACCACTGCCGGTGAAGGGCTGCAAACTTTAGGCCTATGCTCGGCGCTTATGGCCATTGAGCAGGGAGGGATCTTTATCGTACCACACCTGCTGCGACACGGGACCTCGGTTTTTGCAGTCTCATCCGAAGGACCGCCCCATTTAGTCGCCTCTTATGACAAGCAAGGGGTACTGAGGACCTGTTCTAACCCAGATCCCCACGGAACAAGGGGTGGGGAAGCTGTTGTGTAAGGGTACAGTAAAGGTTGCTTTAATTCTTTATTTAGACTTGCCGTAGTCTGGATTTTACAAACAATTTTTTAGGTTTTATTAGTTTACGTAAGCTATAAGCTTATCAGCTCACCTGAGCTGTAAACTCGTGAGCTTTTCTGAACAACTGTTGTCCAGCATCTCTTTCTACTACTTCTCCCTAATCATTGGGCCAATATCAACCAAACAATAGGCACAATAGGGTCAAACTTTTACGTGGGGATGTAGAAGGATAATCTTTTAAAATCTTCTTAAAGTCATGATTAGTCATATTGATACACATTCCATTAAAATTTTACATGATAATTATATAAATACAGGGGGGGGGGGTCTAATTAAAAATATTCTCCAGAACAGTGAGACCATGTTAGTTGTATTGATGTGGTGTGGATTCAAGTTCAATTGAGTCACAACCCCATGTTGTTATGTTTAGGTTATCATATGAGATCAAAATTTGTCAGGGGGTAAAAATCTTTTTAAAGATCATATGAAGAACAGAGGGACCAGGATGACTCGTGTGAGCAGTATCTACTTTTTAATGAAGGGAAAAGTAATCCCAGTATCTGTCAATTTATTTCAGCTACCAGATTGGAAGTTATGGCAAGGAAATAACTGAAACTGTAGATATGTCTGACATTCTGAGTATGGCAAAAGTCCGGGACATGAATATCCAGTTATCAAGGGTTTGTACATACTACATGTAAACAGTGACCTTCTTGAATGTTTTAGTGTCGTGGTTAGAACTGGTGTTGCATCCTCTGCAAATGAAGTCCATTTGTACACTGTTCATTTGCTAGATCATACCCTGAATAAAGAGGACTTAATTTTTTATGACATACTTTAGAGGGTAGCTAAGTGATCATATTCCAGATTATTAGGAGCATGGATCATGGATTCCTCTACCACATTGTGTAATCCACAATGGTGCCCCTGACATGAAAAGTATCACCACCAAATTGTGGAATTCATGACCCTTGGACTATTTACTGATGCAACAGGAAGCGGCAGTCATTTAGTGAAAATGCTGATACATGATTTTTATGCCCCTGTAATCTGAGATTTGGGGACATAAATGTATATTTAGATTTTCGTCTGTCCATCTATCTGGGGGTTTTTTTCTGTTAGTTTTTTATCGTTTAAAACTTGAACCTTGGTCATAACTTTTGAATTGATGGCCATAGGGCTTTCATATTTTCACATGTGTATTCCATGTGATCTTGACCTCAGGGTTTAATCTACTTTTGAAAATCTTGAACCTTGGCCATAAGGGCTATTCCAGAAATAAATACACGGGGGGGTCGGGAGGCACCTTTTGTATATACCAAGCACCCATAAAAAAAAATATAAAATTACCCCATGACCCATCAAATTAATAAACTCATTTTACAATGACCCATCTAATAAAAAAAAAAAACTAACCAGACCCACCACAAAAATATTTTTAAAAATGAAAACGGTACAAATCTCGCGAGGTTTTCGGGACAAACATTCTAGTCAATGACGCGGTAATGCCTGTGCGACATTGTATCACAGTAGTTCTGAAGAAACGATGTCACATCAACAATCAAAGGCATCTATGGCGGGAATGTTGGATAGATTGGGAGTCCAAACGATGCTATTATCATGAAATGGGTATGGATATGTTTTTCCACGAATCGTTCGTCTTCTAATGGAGCCCGCGCCCGGAGGCCTCTATATCACCATCACACCAACTGATAAATATAACGCATCGGTACCCTCGTATAAATCAACTAAGGTTTGCCTATTTTTATTTGAAAACGGAATACCTATTGGTTTCAAAATATTCCCAAAATCAATGCACTGTAAACTGTAATAATCTACAGAACAGAGTTCGCCGCCATCACGTCCAAAGGGACCCTATTAAACGTGCCTCTAATTTGAAGAGTGCCGTAATGGAAAGTTATGCGCTGCAAAGAGCGACAACTCGAATAGTTCTATGTTACTTTCGATTTCGAAAGTAGCATTTCGAAAGCACGTTTTCAATTTTCCCTCCGACGTTTTGTAACCAACACGACAAGAGCGACAATAAAAATATTCTGAAAACTCAACACCCACGTAGCACAAAATAAAACAATAGAAACTACCCACTACCCATAATAAATATTTTATTAACAATCCCACCACGGACCAATTAAAGTATGAAAAAATACGACCACCCACACAAAAAAAATATCATTTGCCGCCCGACCCCCCCATTTGATCATTTCTGGAACAGCCCTAACTTATGAATGGTTAGTTTTAGGGCTTTCATATTTCACAGGTATTCCTTGTAGCAAGATATTTCTTTGGGTTCATCGATTACTTTGTTGTCATATGGGGGCATCAGTGTTTCACAAACACATCTTATTTTAATTGCTCATTTACTCTAAACTGAATTATGAGAGCTAAGGACAATGTAATTTCATTTTTGAAATGTATGTAACACTTTGATTGAGCTGTTCATTGTGTAGTTGAGTTTTTGTATGCTGCTTTGTTGACTGTTGAGGCCTATAGGCGTATTGTTGTTCATATTCCATTTATCTCTGTCTATTCTTCTATTTATCTATGTCAGTTTGGTGCCATGATGCAAGAGGTCAGTGACCGACTTTATGCTTTGGAGCAGAGGTACCAGCCTCAGGGTGGAGATGATAACATGAGTGTGAAGAGTGTGGCCTACCCCAGCAGCAGCTGGACCAGTGTCCCTTCACAGTTCATTTCTCCATCCCACCATTCCAGACTCTCCTTCACCAACCACCAACTGCCAGATACACAAAACCATAAAAGTAAGTTTAGACAAATGTATGCTGTTTGACATTCAAGTTTCACTGCAAAACTGTGACCAGATGAAATGATAATCAGCAAACAGAATTCAATAATAAGATAGAGACATTACATTGTTCCTATTTTTATACGCCCGTCGAAGACGGGACGTATTATGGTATGGCGTCGTCCGTCTGTCTGTCCGGACATTGTGGGCAGGATACAGACTGAACCATAAGCCCTAGGACTTTACAACTTGGTACATTTGATCACCATGATGAAAGGAAGATGCCTATTGTTTTTCAAGGTCAAAGGTCAAGGTCGTAGTATCACTTTTTAGGAAAACCTTGTGGGCAGGATACAAACTGAACCGTAAGCTCCAGGATATTATAACTTGGTATATTTGATCATCATGATGAGAGGAAGGTGCCTATTGTTTTTCAAGGTCAAAGGTCAAGGTCGTAGTATCACTCAAGGAAAACCTTGTGGTCAGGATACAAACCGAACCGTTAGCATATTTATGAAGTAGCGCATTCTAAGGCTATCCCTCTTTATATCTTGATATCCATTTCTACAAGCATAATAATGAATTAGCTCACAGAGGACAGTGCTAACTTCACTAAAATATGAATCCCACTAAAATATGTTTTCTTTGAGCAAAATCTACGGGCGTATTATGCCACGTTGGCGTTGCTCTTGTTCATAGGTTTTAGATTGCCAAGGTGAACTTTCCTGAAAAGTTTGGTCTTTCATTTGTTGGCTTGTATTCATATTTCATGACCATGGATTAAGGTGGGGCTAAAGTAAGGTCTTGAACATCTTCACAAGTCGAGGGTTACTATTCAAAACATGGGTTCGAGATGGAAGATGATGCAGTTACGCTAAAATTAGGGGCCACGATAAGGGTCAAAGTTATACATTTGAATATATAAAGAAAATCTTTAAAAATCTTCTCAAGAACCATGGGCCAGAAGAGTGGAGATTTTATTGAAGGCTTCCTGATATAAAGTAGATTAAATTTTTTTCAGATCATGCGGCCCCTAGGGGTAGGTTGGGGCATTAATAGGGGATCAATTTACATGCCGATGTTTCGGAAAATCTTCTCCAGAACCACTGGGGCAATTTCAACCAAATTTGGCACAATGCATCCTTGGGTGAAGGGAATTTAAGTTTGTTGAAATGAAGGGCCATGCCCCCTTCAAAGGGGAGATTATCACAAAAACAGGGTGAGGTCGTTTAGAAATCTTCTCAAGAACCACTTGGTCAGAAAAGCGGAAATTTCCATGAAAGCTTCCTGACAAAGTGAAGATCAAATTTGTAAGAATTATGAACCCTGGGGTTAGGGTGGGGCCACAAGGGGGGAATCAAAGTTTTACATGCAAATGTACATCTATATGGGGTCAAACTTGGCACAAAGCATGCATAAATGAAATCTATTGATATGGAAAGCCATACCCATTTACAGGGGCATTTAACAATTTTTTGTCAAGTTTATGATTATTAAGTTTGATAGTTAATGAAGTTTTAGTCGTTACCTTTGAAAGGTTTCTTCTGAACCATGCTGCTTGTGTAATGATTGTTTTGCTCAAGCTTGTTTATTGCTAGGAACTGCTGCTCAGGTGAGTGATGTGTCCCATGGGCCTCTTGTTTTAATTTACTCGGACACAGTTGTAATAAGCAGGATTCGCCCACCGACAAGAAGAATAAAAGGGGTGAAAATAAAACGTGGCTGAATATTTCCCTGTATACTGTAATCATTTCAATGAAATTCCTATAGGATATGGATATATGTATATATGAATTCAAATTAAGTAATCAACATTCGAAACAAGTTATTTTGAATCATGATGCAACTTTTGGGAATTTTATGGAACAGTGTTAGAAAATCATGATATTTTCATTTAGGGAATGGGAGTCTTATTTTAATTATAGGGAACTCTTCAAAAAATCACTGTTGTCATAGTAAAATTTAGTTGAGGTCTCAAAGAGGGACTAAGTATATTGTATAGACATTATATGCATTAAGTCATCTGAGAATTTTGTCAGTCATTTACACCTGTATGTCCAACATACAAGCTGTGTATATCATGATAGTTATGTAATGAGTAGGAAATTGTCATATATTTAGCATGTTTAGAGAAATATAAATTCTTTGAAAGTCTTGATGTTTCTTTGTAGATGAGCCTATGTTCAAGACACCACCAGTCAGACATGCCTTGCAGCATCAGGGTTTCAATGAGAGTTACACAGAGAGTGTACGAAGCACCTACTCCCACTTAGAACAGCTTCACAAGAATGACAAACGGGAACATCCACTGGATATTGAATCAGCGGCGAGCTTCCAAAGTCACGCCAACAACTATGCCCGAAACATTCTCTGCAACAAGGCTAGGCAGCAGAGACGAAACTCGTTAAGTCTGGAAAACCAACAACACAGAGAAACCTTGCCCCAAAATCAACGGAGAGGATTATCAACTCAAGTATATGAAGGAGAGAGAGAGTTCACTCCAAAAAGACGAAATGAGGACACTAGAGATACCATGGACGAGGTCAAAACTAGCAAGTTGGTGCACACTGCACCTCGTGCAAACGTAAAGCGTAAAGATGTCTCACCATCAGGCCCTCTCCAGGCTATGATGAGCAGACGACAGAAGAGGAGAATTTGATTGAAAAGTTTTACACTCATACTGAAGTGAAGGTTAATATAATTGATTGCATCCAACTGGATTTTTGTTTGTTTTGTTTTTAGCAGATTCTGATTGGAAAGATATACCAATTATTTTTATATGCCCATCTTTAGACAAGATGTCTTATGCCACAGCGATGTCTGTGCATCTGTTCAAGGTTTTCTGTTTCTATTTTAATTTCTCTGTCACTTATTAAGCTGAAACTTTCCTTGTAGCTTCTTTGTGGATCACTCTAGATTTAGTTGCAATTTTGATCAATTTTAACCCCTCTTGCTGGAGGTTTGCCACTTTATTTGAAATTTTATTTTACAGAGGGTTTGTATGAGTATTGAAGATGTGCAAGTGGCAGGGATTTTAATTTTCTTCAATTTCATTGGGCTTTAGTCATTTTTGAGGAAATATTAGTACATCAAAACTTGTTTACAGCAAAGTGATTTTCATTCCCTGTACTTTTAAACATATTATAAACTTATTGGATATAATGAATTACATTTATAACGAAGTAAAATTGTTCCCAGCACTTTAGTGTAAGCATGAACATAGTTTGTCTGTTTCACTTCTTGCACAATTCTTAAGCAATGGATTTCTTATTTTACAAGTGTTTGTATGGGTATTGAAAATGTGCATGCAGCAAGAATTTTGTTTTTCTTCAATTTCTGAGAGAATAGCAGGTTATTGAACTTAGTTTAAGGAAATATTACAAACTGGGTACATGGTTTGTCCATTTAACTCCTTTCTCAGTTCAATGCTAAGGCTTTTATAAAATATGTACACATTGCAGAAGTTTTTTCTAAATTCCTTTGATATTTGAAAAAAAACGGGTTGTAGAACTTGGTCAATTTTGGGGAAATATTGTACACACAGGGCTCTTGGTTTGTCTATCTACCTCCTGTCACAGTTTTTAAGCAAGTACCTTTCATTTATACAATGCAAAAGAAATTGTGTCACAACTTGAAGATGGCTGGTACTTCCTACTGTAAAGGTCTACAGCTTCTGGCATTTTTGCTATGTTTGGTAAATGATGTCAGAGAAAATAAACTTCTTAATAAAAACAACCCACATGAGCACTGTCAAGAGCATTTGTGTTGTAAGAACACACCCTATTTTATATTTGATTTTAAATTAAATATGGAGAACAGGACAATTATTATAGATTTTATAGCCCATGGGCTAGTGATATCTGTAAGTAACACTACGGTGACCGATAAGGATTTTGGGCCTCTTGGTGAATGTAGATATAGCAAAAGATTGTACATACTCTGTAGTATTCCCAATAGAAGAGTTGTAAAAAATAAGGAAATGGCATACGTCTGAAAATAATTCCCCATGTCTTGAATGCAGAAGTCATTTTAATTTTTATGTCCCAAAACTCAGGATTCATATTGTTTTGTTTCAAATTTGTTTAGAACTCGAACCTTAGTCACCCATAATTATAGAGTGGCTGGCCATAGGTTTGCTTTCTTACAGAGTGCAATCTGTACTGTTTTTACCATTGAAATTAATTGTATGTTAAAGACTTATTATTTTTTAGCTCACCTGAAGTGAGTTTTTCTGACAACTTTTTGTCCAGCGTCTGTTTATCCGTCCATCCATAACCATTAACATTTTCAACTTCTTCATCAGAACCACAAGGCTAAGTTTAGCCAAACTTGCCACAAAGCATGCTTAGGTAAAGAGGATTCGCAATTGTTCAAATGAAGTGCCACATCCTCTTTGAAATGAAGATAATTAAGAATTGATAAAATTTAGTGGCATTCTTTGAAATAGGCCCTGTGGTTCTTCAGAACTTGGTACAAATCATCCCTGGGTAAAGGGGATTCAAATTTGTACACATGAAGGGCCATGCACTCTCCAAAGGGGAGATAATGAAGAAAAGGCAAAAATAGGTTTGGGTTTATTTAAAACCTTCTCATGAACCACTGAACCTGAAAAGTTGAAATTTACATGAAAACTTCCTGACATTGTGCAGATTAAGTTGATTCAAATCAGTATCCGTGGCTAGATTGGGGACACAATAGAGATCAAAGTTCTAGATGAAAATATATTGGGAAGCAACTTTTAAAGATCTCAAGATAGTAGATAATAGTAGGGCTATGACATAAAATATGCAAGCATCATCAGGTAGTGCATTTGGGGTAGATTGGGGCCACAATAGGAGATGAAAGAATTATGTGGAAATGGACAGGGAAATAAAGAGAAATTCTTTTCACGATAAGCAGGACCACACTAAAGTTGTAATGTCCAGTGACTGTAGTTTGAGCATGGGTGATGATCACAACAGGCACACATTGGTTTACAAGACAAAGAATTAACTAGATGTCATGGAACTCCGAAAGGGAGTGTGTAAAATGAAGTTTGTGATTAATACATGTACAGTGTATGTTTATTATGATAGTGTGTTATGTATGTATTGGTATCAAATGTTGATTACAAAGCTTGCAAGGTGTTTTGGTAAGACCCATGAACTTCATGTCACATAAATGTTGATTTTGGAAGATAGAATAACTAATAAATAAATGGTCAATTGTTTAGAAGCTGTGGAGGTTTTTATTATGCCTCCTTTTGATAAAGGGGGCATTTTGTTTTGCATCTGTCAATCTGTAGAACAAGTTCTGTTCACTCAATATCTAAAGAATCCTTTGCTTGACAGTTTTCAAACTTGGTACAGTGGTTGCCCTTCGAGAGTAGATAACCCGTATCAATGTTGAGATGATATGGTCAAGGGTTAAACAGGACATAGTAAGATATTGTCCACCCAATATCTTGAGAATGCTTTGCTTGATAGATATCAAACTTGATATGCTGATTTTATTTAAGGAATAGATAACCTGTATCGAGTCTAACTGAACGTGATAAAATGTTGTTCATTCAACATCTTGACAGACATAACATTTGGTACACTGACATCTCCTAAGAAGTAGATGACCCCCTTTTGATTTTGAGGTCACAAGGTCAAATTGAACATACATGTAGTTAGATTTTTTTCTGCTCAATATCTTGAGAACCCTTTGCTCTACAAACATCAAACTTAGTTCACTGGTTCTACATAGAACTTAGATGACTCCTTTGGATTTTAAGGTCAATGGTCAAACTTCTCTGGACATAAGATAATGTTCACTCATCTGTAGAACAGGAGTTGACATCACATAACATTTAGATGAACTCTGCAGTAGAGCATTTACATTGCTCCTGAAGAAGAGCGGGCTTTTACATGTACAACACTTCTTTCCAGACATCAAGATGTATTTTCCAAGAATGAATGTGATGTAGGTCAGACTGACTTTACAGAACTACCATTTAAACAACCACCACAAAGGGTTCTGATTGCCCTTGCCAGTGAGAAGGATGATGTGCTTCAGTCGCAGAACAAAGAAATAATAGTTATTCCACTTTCGTACAAGATTGCTTACAACATAAGCTCGTTGGTCCTAGAAGTACATTATGCACTCGGAATTGATGTACACATTCCTAATAGAAGTCTTTATGCTGTCATGGTGCACCAATCTATCTGACATGTGAATTGATAATGTACTTCTCTGAGAAGAAGGTTGTGACAAAATGTCAGTGCAATATCTGTATCCATGATGAGAAAAAATCCTGAAAAACTATTTGACCTTCTTTTAGCCCTAAAGTAGGTCACGGTGCACCAATCAAATTGAAATGTATTTCTCTGAGAGGAAGGTTGACAAAATTGTAGGGTAATACCTGTATTAATAAAGAAAACAAAATATAGAAAACTTTGACCTACTGTTACCCCTAAAGTAGGTCATGGTGCATGATTGATCGATTATATATTGTTTAACATCACTCTCGAGAATCTTTCACTCATATGGAGACGTCAACACTGCCGGTGAAGGGCTACAAAACTTGAGGCCTATGCTCGGCGCTTACGGCCTTTGAGCAGGGAGGGATCTATCGTGACACGGGACCTCAGTTTTTGCGGTCCGTAAGACCGCCCCATTTACTTACGACAAGCAAAGGGTACTGAGGACTATTCTAAACCGGATCCCCACTCCAACTGAAATGCTAAATGGACTTACTCCTCCGAGAGGAAGCTTGTGACTAAATTTCAGGGCAATATCGATCCGTAACGAAAACGAGGTTTTTATACCAAGCGATACTTTAACCTTGAGAAACAATAGGCATTCTCCGCTTGGCATACGGTGTATGTGTACCACGTTTGATGGTCTTAGCCCCAACAGTTCGGCGAACTTCGGTCTGTATCCTGTCTACAATGTTTTCACTACTAAGTGATACTACGACTTTGACCTCTGACCTTGAAGAACAAAAGGCGTCCTCCACTTGGCATGAGCAGAATGTGTACCAAGTTTGATGGTCCTAGTCCCAGCAGTTCGGTCTGTATTCTGCCTATAAGGTTTCCCTATTAACTCATACTATATGTCCTTGACCTCTGAACTTGAAAAACAATATAGGCATCTCCCTCTCATCATGTTGATCAAATGTACCAAGATGCAAGATCCTGGAGCTTACGGTTCATTTTGCCTACAAGGTACAGACAGAGGGACGATGCCACACCATAATACGTCCCGTCGTTGAAGGGCGTATAAAACTTCGTTAATTCCCTGACATGGAGATTCATCCAGAACTTCTCAACTATTGTAAAACAACTTACCAATTCAACCAAGATAACCAGTGGTCCACAGAAGGGGATGAATCGTTTGCCAAACTTGTATCAATTTTGATGGGTTTCATGGGCAATTCATTTTAGACACAGATGCCTGGATGTAGGTATAGAAACCGTGCTAAACCAAGTTTAAGATGGACTTGAACAAGTAATTGAACTTTTAGCCGTGAAACATTTTGTGGAATTTTTTCACCAATGTTTACTGGACCAGCAATTTGGAGTCATGGCTCATAACTTCAAAATTTATTACAGGCAAGGGAAACAACATGGAAATGATGACCGTTTTAACAAGGTGTCCGAATCCTGAGGATTTCAATTTCCCAGATAAAGTCCTTCATTTACTGACTTTCCGCATTTAAGAAGAAGTAGACGATATTTGACGGTTGATTATATAGCGATAGATAAGAGCTTTTTGCCGTAAATTGCCATATAGCAATGCAGCTGGTAAAGAAGAAAACCAAGGTGGTGGTGTAGTATACTTTGTGAATAGGAAGACAATTTCTTTATTATATATACTTGAAACATCGAAAGCCTGTGAATAGTTTTGTACAAGAAGACCACCGCGGTGTTCTAGAGGTATAGCTTTCGCCCCGCATGCGGAAGGTCGGGGTTCGAATCCCGGCCGCGACAGACTTAAGTCGTTAAAACAGGTAGTGACAGTTCCATCGCCAAACGCTTGGCATCGGGTGTGAATGTCACGGGTCCTCTGAGATGACTCTTAAAAACGGATGTCCCGTGTCACAGTAGGTGTGGCACGCTTAAGAACCCTCACTGCTCAATGACCTTAAGCGCCGGGCATACATGTATAGGCCTAAATTTGAAGCCCTTCACCGATATTGGTGATGTCTCCATATGAGTGAAAAATTCTTGAGAGGGACGTTAAACAAGATGCAATCAATCAATTAATACAGGTATACATTTTTGATTAAGCCTATTTATAGTTGAAACGTCGAGAGCCTGTGTTAAGGGGGTATACTACATAACCATAATGGCCGACTTCCTTTTAAAAAAATAATGAAATTATAAATATCAGCAATAGTTGTATTTTCCTTTTGGTTTCAATTGCCTAGTGGAGTAGCTCAATCGGTTAGCGCGTTGACTGCTAATCTGTCTATTCGAGGGATCAGGTTCACCAAAGTGTTTCTTTTCAGATAACTTTCTACTAAAACTGCCTTTTTTGACTAAATAAATTTGAAAGTTGTCAATTCCTCCATATCCTCCATATTTTTATCCATATCAAATTTCTCTGGTGTAGTATTCCTCCTTAACTTTATGGGATCAAGTAGTACTGAAAGACGACGTTCTGTACAAGTCCTGAACGACAACATTAAAAGAGATACTTAGGAGCAGATTATAGTTCCCAAAGTCCTCAAGAAACAAATTCTGAATATGTCTCATTGTTGGCTATTATCAAGGTGTCTAAGTAAAAAAGAAAATTAAGTTCAGACAAACTAGAAACTTACTGGTTGGCGTTGAAAGAGGAAGTTAGAATATTCATTAACACTTGTGAAAATTGCCCTATGCGTATATGAACAAACCTCTTGTCTCAAAACCGAAGAATCTAATTAGAAATTTGTTGTTTGGAGTGCCTTGCCACATACTTCATCGGTCCATTGCCTATCACAAAGAAAGGAAACAGTTACATATTCGTTGGTATGAATTATGTTACTAAGTGGGTAGAAGCATCTTCTGTACCTCACCAAACTGTTGTAGTCATTTCTAAAGTTTTACTACATGAAGTTATAACTAGATATGGTTGTCCTTTGATTCTACATTTAGACTAAGGTCGCAATTATGAATCAAATATATCTAAATGATTATGTTCTCTTCTGTACATATTAAGGAGGGAAACACGACAGCTAGGAATCCAAAGTGCAATATGGAATTTTCTTGACCATTTCTCTAATACTTTGTGGTTTACAAATAGACAACATATTTCCATCAACATCATATGCATTGTACATAGACAAGACACTAAAGGGGTCCCCTGCATAGATCCTTTAGGTACCCCAGCCTTTTTGCTTGTACTTCGAAGAGACAGACCCTGAAACATACGTCTACATACAGCTGTACACCAGTTACACGCTTCTTGCACGACCTGCCTTATACACGGGGCAAACGTTTCTTATATGAAACGATAGGCTTTCTACACCTTTCTTGCACTGTTTGCACGAAAAGATCCACAAGAACTGTACAATTCATGCTGTTCACACGAGATGTATCACACGCTATGGTCTTATTCTGGTTAATAAATAGTCGGTCTACCCATCTAGTACGTCTGATGAGACGAAACATGTGACTGTCGTCACGTGGTGTTCAATAAAAGAGTAAGCTTATTAAATTTCAACCAAAACCTTTTAAAAATTACACACAGACTTAACTTCAAAGACGATGCATAACTGGGATATCCATTTCGGCATATAAAACCCCTAAACCTGTCAAACAATTGATTCTAATTTCATTGATATGCATGCCAATTACTATCTATATTTGTTTATTGATTTTAATTTTATTGATATGCATGTTAATTACTCTCTATATTTGTTTATTGATTTTAATTTCATTGATATGCATGCCAATTACTCTCTATATTAGTTTATTGATTTTAATTTTATTGATATGCATGTTAATTACTCTCTATATTAGTTTATTGATTTTAATTTCATTGATATGCATGCCAATTACTCTCTATATGTGTTTATTGATTTTAATTTCATTGATATGCATGCTAATTACTCTCTATATTTGTTTATTGATTTTAATTTCATTGATATGCATGCTAATTACTCTCTATATGTGTTTATTGATTTTAATTTCATTGATATGCATGCTAATTACTCTCTATATTTGTTTATTGATTTTAATTTCATTGATATGCATGCTAATTACTCTCTATATGTGTTTATTGATTTTAATTTCATTGATTTCCATGCTAATTACTCTCTATATGTGTTTATTGATTTTAATTTCATTGATATGCATGCTAATTACTCTCTATATGTGTTTATTGATTTTAATTTCATTGATATGCATGCTAATTACTCTCTATATGTGTTTATTGATTTTAATTTCATTGATATGCATGGTAATTACTCTCTATATTTGTTTATTGATTTTAATTTCATTGATTTGCATGGTAATTACTCTCTATATGTGTTTATTGATTTTAATTTCATTGATTTCCATGCTAATTACTCTCTATATGTGTTTATTGATTTTAATTTCATTGATATGCATGCTAATTACTCTCTATATGTGTTTATTGATTTTAATTTCATTGATATGCATGCTAATTACTCTCTATATGTGTTTATTGATTTTAATTTCATTGATATGCATGCTAATTACTCTCTATATTTGTTTATTGATTTTAATTTCATTGATATGCATGCCAATTACTATCTATATTTGTTTATTGATTTTAATTTCATTGATACGCATGCTAATTACTCTCTATATGTGTTTATTGATTTTAATTTCATTGATATGCATGCTAATTACTCTCTATATTTGTTTATTGATTTTAATTTCATTGATATGCATGCTAATTACTCTCTATATGTGTTTATTGATTCTGTGGTGGATGTGATTTTTCCGTACTTAATTTTTACACATAATTTCCTCAAGTTATAGTCAGATGAATCAGTTTATAAAGACAATTTCTCACTCTAGAAACGACACTTGCTACAAACGTTTTTTTTTTCTTCAAAATCTTAAATTTGATTTGTTTTTTTGTTGTTGTTTTTTTATCAATAAATGAATACAATTTACCGTATAGAATGACATTTATCTCCATGATTTCTAAATCAAATTGAAAACAGTGGGAAATTTTATATAGGGAGGGATAATATATTTTAACTTCTGAACATCATATAAAATCATATATGCATTACCACAGGAATCGGTAATTTTGTCTGTAATAATATGCATGGGTCTATACCACACCACCCCTTAATATTTTTATTGGGGGGGGGGGGTATGTTAAAGACCCCTAGCTACTATCATTATCACAGACAAAATTACCAGTTCCTGTGGTACTAAAAGTCCATTATTGTTAGAAATTTTATATTTCTACATATTACAACCAGTCTCAGCGAAAAAATATATATCAACACAGCCATATTCATTTTAGATATAGTTCATACATTCAACATTGTCAATAATTTATTGATAAACGTAAAAGGATTGGATAACATGCATAGCCTTTATAGACCCTCTCCCAATCAGTTGGTTTTGAGGAAGTCATAAATTATTGCTGCATAATGTGATTTGAATTTCCTGGTAGACACCAATGGGATTGTATGATTTAAACTATCATTTGGAAGAAGAAAAGTCGAACCGAATTGGGGAAGAACTATGGAGAGTATTTCCAATACCAGGAATGTTATTCATCGACAACATTCGAAGTCCAGCAATGAATTCTCCTCTGTAATTATGACGACCAGTATGCTTGGGTGTTTTTTAGCAAGCGAGAACTTTTTCCTTCAACCAGCTTGGCAAATATCTCTAGGATTTCGTTTTGTCCTTGTGCTCAAGATAGTGTTAACAATATTAACCACGTTTTCCTGGATTGGTGGCGTTGCTCTCGTGAAACTGAAACCCGACATGTTTCTACTTCCATCTGTGTGGGATCCCGTGGCTAATCTCGTGAGACTTTGTCTTTGGGTGCTCGGTATTGTGATCATCATTCACCGTTGTCTGGTCATTGCCATAAATGTGTCATGCTACTTTGAAATCAAAGCAAATGGTAATGAAGTAAACTTCATATTTGCTTTATTCCTTACTCTCAATACAGCACAAGTATGCTTCGTGATCATTCAATCAATTTCAAGTTATGTCCTTCGCAGGATCAAATTACGGAAAACAAAAGGTGTCAAATATTTGCTATCGTTTATAGTTCTTCACCACGCCATCACCTGGATGTTCATCACCTTCCGACAAGGGTATGGAATACCGACTTATCACAAAGAAGTCGTCAACAAATCCATTGTATCAGTAATAGATTGCTTCTGGAGTTCAAACTTACAAACAAAAGTGTTACATCAGACAAATGGCGTATACATACCAATGCAACAAAATTTCCATTTTCTCACCATATATCTGACCACATTATTTTCATCATCCAAACGATATTCAACGAAAGAATTTCCTCAAGACACCAACAGAAGGACGCCTGAAAGCAGAAAATGTCCACAAATCAAGAGCGTCCTTCCTACGGCCCTCACATTAATGGCGTGTGTTCCTGTAACTGTGTTATGCTGGTTGAAATATAACAGCAGTTCAACACATCATTTACGAGAAGAATGGGAAGCAAGTTGGTGTTTTTTAAATCTTGGTTTGATTTCAATCATTTACTGTGGTTTCCACGTCATCCGGACATCCAATCCGCTCCCTCTTCCACAACATTCCCAGACACTGATTGGCGAGGATCTAGTGGTTATCTTGCTTTCGTCTGGGATTTTTGCATATGAAACTGTGGAGGTTTTCGATTCCTTAATATCACATTATTCCGTTCTTCTAATAACTAAATGCATTTTATCAATGACTCAATCATATCTTCAAACGGTCTTTATCGTCTGCTTAGGAAGAGCTCGTATTCATGTACTGAAACGTGTACGGGTCCTAGTCATTCCTCTAACGGCAGGGAATTTTGTACTCTGGCTTTACGTGAACTTTGTCGTTGTGCTTCCAACGTTTGAGAGTGACGTAAGCATATTTGGGACTTCTTGGACCACCCTTAGACTTGCGCTGATGCATGTCATTGGTTTTTATAGACTTTTGTCTTTCTTGTATTTGTATCGTATGTTCAGATTTGCAACTGCCAGATAAACCTCATTTGAGAAATCTTTGAAATGTTATCCATGCAATTTCCACACCACTTTACATTTTTTGTTCTTTAGTTGGTTGGTTACGTTTAACGTCTCATCTTAGAATTTTTCACTCATATGGAGCCGTCACCATTGTCGATGAAGGGCTGCAAAGGTTAGGCGTATGGTCTGCGCTTACGGCCTTTGAGCAGGGAGGGAATTTATCGTATCACACCTGTTGTGACACGGGCCCTCAGATATTGTAATTTCATTTGAACAACTGCCCCATTTAGTCGTTTCTTACGACAAGCAAGAGGTACTGAGTACCTATTCTACGGATCCCCACGGGTTCTTTAGATTGAAAATATCTATGAATACCGTGAAAGTTTGGAATGTACATTAACACTTATCGACTCTTCCAGGTGGGCACATTATTTGAAGGTCAGAGATAAAACACTCGGCGTTTTCACTGAACCCCCTAGGTTGAAATTCTTACAGAAAGGTGAAAATAATGAAGAGTGATCAACGGACCCCTAAATATACCAGAGGTAGGATCAGGTGCCTTTTAAGAGTAAGTATCTCCTGTCGACCGGTCACACCGCCGTGAGCTCTACATGTATATCTTGATCAGGTAAACGAAATTATTCGTAGTCAAAATCAGTGAGCCTATGAAACACGTCAGACAGCATTTGACGCAATGGTAGGTTATATTCACAGGCTAGACCATTATGACGACCATAGAATTTGCGAAATGCTAACTTTAAACGAGATTGTTGAAACCCCTGTTTCATCAACTTGTTTGTCAGTAGCCTGCCTCGATTTAAAACCTGATCATACGCAGCTCTTGTGTATTGAATCAATTGAGAGATATAAACACCATATACAGTAGATAATGAAATATTGCTACATAAATATGGAAGTTGGCGATGCTGAAATAATCCCGTTTGTCATAAAGTTGAGTTGTTAGTTTGCCGTTAATATTTATTTTAGATAGAATATCTAAGTACGAAGCAGATGTGGAAGACTGTGGTGTCTTTTATTTTGAGTTCGAAGGGATAAATCATATCCATATATGAATGAAAAAGATTATTGCTAATGGATAAAACGTCATCGATATATCTAAATGTGGAGTTGAATGCCACAGCAAGATAATTTTCTTCTCATTTGAATAAATTCTGCTTCATGAAAATATGAAAACAGGTCAACTAACAAAGTAGAGTGATAGCTGGTTCGGTTCCGGAAGGAGACGAAATTACCGGAAAAGTACACATTTTCCGTTTTTAAAAAAAATTAGGGTCGGAGCGAAAATATAGGGTTGGTCAGCTGACTGTAAACGAACATTTTTCCTTGGGCCTAATGAATACGTTTCAGTTTTATTCATTATTAGATAAATAATATGAATTTACTATTTTATGCGAGGTTTTTGCACGTATTCCTCGTAATGGCAGTGTGTAAAATATAGAAGCAACTCATTATTTCAATTGAATAAATGAATTGATAGAAACAAATTTTATTGATTTTTTTTTTTTTTTGATTTTTTTTTTTTTTTTTTGGTTTGAATATGCTACGGTTGCAAATATTTATATACATGATTTTGTTATACTTTGTTTAAATTCCACGACGTTCAAACAAGAATTGCAGATCTATATGCACAGTATTTAAAGCCAGTCCGGAATTGATATCGCTATCATCACGTGACATAGATCCAGGGTATGTCTTGCCATCACATTCTATTTATAAACTATATGATTGGTTTCCGCAATCTATTGAGACTCAAAATCTAATAATATTGATGTTTGCTTCAATGGATGATGCTTAAGCATTTGAAGATACTTAAAAACATTTTATAAATAAATTTTTAGGATTTCAATTTAGAGGAGTGTGCAAAAGATTTTCAATACTTTTTTTTTCTAAACTGAGGATTTAAATCAAATTGTTTCCTGATTTAAATAAAACATTTCATATTAAATTTCCGTGTTTCCTTGGAACTAGTCTAGAATATCTAAAACGTTTGCAGCCGATTTGATGAATTATTAGGGATGGTAATCGGTCTAAATATTATAACCGGTTAGTCGTGAATCATTTCGACCATTTAATTGGATTATCGAACAAAACAATTGGGGGGGGGGGATTATTGAAAATTATTAAAGTCATATTCATACGAACTAAATTCCAAAGAAAAATATGCTTAATCATGATAATCAGAATTCTTATCCTTAATCAATGTTGCAAAATAACCTTGACCATAATGCTGAATTCGTGAGATTAAAATAAATCGTCTTGATATCACTTTTGCACTTGTACTTCTTAATAAAAAAGAATGGATTCACCTTTCATTTTATCAATCACTGATAATGACAGGCGGCTTCATTGTTCATAAATTTACAAGAACACCAGCAATTATAGAGAGAAAAATCCTCTCTGACGGTACAGCTATTCCAGGGATCGTAAAATACTTCCGCGCTAAAATTGAAAGTGTTGGAATTTTGCGCTATCATCACGTTACCACTGAAGGAGGTCTGACACATCCATTACCTTTTCTGCTATAGACTTACCCAATTTCAACTTTGTTTCCTGGTCGTCAGATGTGACCGAAATGAGAAAGTCTAAAGATTGTTTGTCCTTGGGTGTTGTTTTTCACTGCTGGTTCGTTTTCCGCATTATGTTTTGACACATCGTCCGGGTCCGACTCGATTTCATCCTTAATAAGTTTATAATACGAGAATAATTACGCTGAATAATATTGCTCAGTACAAAATATGTTGTTGTTTTTTCCCGCATGGATTGAAACAAATACAGGTAAAAAATTTCACACGAGGGTACTTGTATGTGGGTGATACTGACTAACTTACGGGGTTGTGGTGTTTTGATAGCGGTCGTGTCTGTTGATCTTGTAGATTTAAACACGTTATCTAGTTTCTGTTTTTAAAGAAAAACAATATGTGTTTGTGAAACACAAATGCCCCCGATAATGGCCAATTCCAAAGATGGCCAATATCACAAACACAAATATCTTATTACCAGTAGAAAAATCTTGTCACAAGAAATGCTCATGTATAAATTTACCATTTACAAGTTATGACCAATGTCAATTTTTTAAAAGGAGGTCAAACTCCAAGGTCACAGGGTCAAACATTTTGGTACCCACGGAAAGGTCTTATCACAAGGAATAGTCATGTGAAATATGAAATCTCTAGTACTTATTGTTCAAAAATTATTAGCAAAGTTAAAGTTTTCAAAAAGTAGGTCAAACTCCAAGGTCAAGGTCACAGGGTCAAAAGTTTCAGACAAAATGACAGAATTTCAGAATGACAGACAGGACAAAAATAATATGTCCCCCGATCTTCGATCTCGGGGGCATAAAAATATTTTAAAAGTCCAAATACTGTAAAAGAGCATCGACTAACCTGTTATGAATTTGAAACCCATTACGAATTTTCCGACCGATTAATCAGTTAACCGAATAACCGCATCTTCGCAAGCCAAGAGTTCTCGGTCCATTCTGGGAGCGGAATGAACCGAAAACCCTTGGCTAGTGAAGATTGGATAACCTTTGCCATCCCTAAAAATTATCTTGTATCAATTGTTAGGCCGTTCTTTACAACGGATGATTATGGAATGCTATGAATGCCTTGTTTGGGTGCATTTCATGTTAAGATGGTGCTTTGGTATTCCATTTTGTGGTTCTTCATGATAAGGTGGTGCTTTTTCATTATATGTTATGGTTATTTCCTGCTAAGGTACAAGATACATTAACTGATATGTTGGGCAAGTGCCTTTGGGTCATCCCAAACCCTATTTCATAATTATTGAATTATATTTGAAACAATTGAGTAGATGACCCTTAAACAATATATATTCTTTCTGCACATATCAAAATACATTGAGTATTCTGATGGCAAATGCCCCAGGGTGATTCCAACTCCCATCGTTTTTTTTTTCTTATAAGGATTATAATCGTTAAAACAAATATATTATTGTTACATATAGCACAATGCACTCAGCACTAAGTTTTTCCATTCCATTTACCCATCAAGAGGAAAAAGAAAATTCTGAAAACTTATTGCAAATCTAGAGAACAATATCACGACCATCTCCCAAGAGATAGATTGTCGTTTTGGACCCCCATTTTAGCCCTGGGATGAAAATGAAAATGCGTCAATCGTCTTCAAACATTTCGGTTGAGCATCACTGAAGAGACATTATTTGTCGAAATGCGCATCTGGTGCATCAAAATTGGTACCGTGTAAGTTTTACATTATGACCCCTGGGTCGAGGCCTCTGCTGGTGGACTGTTAGTCCCCGAGGATCTCTCTAGAGCCCAGTAGCTAAGTGCTTCGTTACTAGCTTGAAAATACGGATATATATTTAATTGCTGTTATAAAATTTAGAAATTCATTTCAAAATTAAGGATTATCTCCCTCGTGCATAGCTCTTATCCTTGGACGAATTTGACTTCACTTTTTTGGCACACTGTTTTTGGCTATAATAGCTCTAAAACTTCATTGTTATTTCGGATTTCAAACATTTCGGTTGAACATCACTGAAGAGACATTATTTGTCGAAATGCGCATCTGGTGCATCAAAATTGGTACCGTATAAGTTTTACATTACAAAAGATAAATTGTAAGAGGGGTTCAGGAAACCAGGGGATGTTTATTAAAGAAAAAAAGTAGTTTGTCGGCTCCCATTTGGGCCTCAGAGTGAAAATGAAATTTATGAAAGGCTATTGCACATCTACAGGACACCACCAAACATCTTCCAAAAGATGATTTGGCTGCTGCGTAAAATGTAAGAGGAGTTATGGGAACCTAGTCTTTTTATTTAAAAAACACTCATTTTTGCCCCAGGCTAAAATTGAAAGTTCCAAAGCCTTATCGCATATCTACAGGACACCGCCTATCATATATCAAAAGATCAATTGGTTATATACTGTTTGAAACAAAAGAGGAGTTTGAGGAGGAAGGAAGTGTGACACACGGACAATAACTTTCTTTAGGTTCTGTTTTCTGGGTGGATTAGAGAGATAGTTAGTGAATACAATTCAGAAATATTCCAATATTATTTCTTACTACCATGTATAATACTTCAATCACATCCATCGTTTGAAAACTGACACATGCGCAATACTATTGCCAGACTGATATATTATTACCACACCAACTCTCGTAGAAGGCAGTTACTTTCGTAAAGTTCAGATATCGCATTCTACCACGGCTATTGCAAAGATCAAAGGAATGTCGCGGTCATTATACTGTAATATACCCTCATACGTACATGTAATAATTTTATACTATTAGAAAATTTATATTCATCTCGCTTGCACTTCATATTTTGCTAATACAACAATAAAGGCGATAACTCATCATTCAATTCTATAATCATAAAAATCAATTAGTATATCTTGTACAACAAAGTCATAAATGATTGAAAAACATTTGTCATTCAGTATAAATCAATCGTCTGCATTCCAGGATCGATACATGTAAACATGTCGATACATGGACAAGTTTTTCTTGAACTGCGTATTCAAAGCAGTTCATATAATCCGTGAACATAAAAATAAATGTACTTGAAATATTTTTCAAAACAGATTTAAAATGCTAGTACCCCTACCATTTCACCTTTCTCGTCAGCAAAAAAACAGGCCTAGTCCGTTTCAGAAACTACAATGACGTCACAGTGACGTAATTCGTAGCTGTATAGGAACACGATCGGCTGCATATTTCTGAGCTGTAGTAGAATAGAAATAAAGTTCTTGTTTACGTATACATTGCAGGGTAGCCTACATAATCTCAAAATGTTGTTTGAAATATAAGAGCCTCGGCTCTTTTATGTTTCAAAACAACATATCTCGACCAATTCGAGTAGCTTGAGTTCATACTTGAGCACGAACCGAAGCCGTTCTTTGAGACTGATCGCGATAGCTCGCTTTGTAACCGGGAGGTCATGAGTTCGAGCCCTAATTTTTGTCGTAGCTGCATCAAACATGTGACGCACTAGTAAACATAGGTAGTGATTGATTGATTGCTTCTTCGTCAAACGCTGTAGCGCTCAGCATGTAGATACTAGAATCTCGGGTCTTTTGGATATAACCTTAGAAACGGAGGTTTTGTGTCGCCGCAGGCGTTGGTACGGTATAGATCCCTCACTGGCCTTATTGTTTGGTACTATTACCTACAGTTAGTGACTTCTCAGTACGAGTGAAAAATTCTTGACGGGGTGTAAAACAAATAAATAAACTTCACTTGCTTAGGGACTACAAGCTTGTGCAGGGTATGTTTTCCCTCTTTATTCTTAGCAAATAAACCTCAATGTTTTGATGGTCTGAACTTTCTTTATTTACATGTAACATGGATTAAGCATTATGTTTGCAGGGTTGGGGACTGTTTAGTAACCTTAAATAGCAAATATTTAGAAATTTTGCTAAGTTATTTTATATATTTCTTATTGTCAAATTTTCAGTGTATGTTTTCCATTGCTGTCTTTACTAATTAATGCATTTATATACAAATTTGTATTTGAGAGGTATAGATCAAGATGAAAAGGGAAGAAACCGCATAAAAAATACAAAATTAAGATTAGGACAAACATGGACTCCTGGACACACCAGAGGTTGGATTAGGTGCCCAGGAAGAGTAAGTATCCCCTGTTGACCGACCACACCCGCCATGTGCCTTCTCTCTTGATCAGGCAAAAGGACTTTCAGTAGAAACATTTTGATATATTTCATTATGAATTTGTTACATTTCCTAACCTTTTAGCCCTGACTTTTAATGATATTGCCAAAACCATAATATGTTTATGCAATTAAGATCCAATGAATTCATCTATTGTAGAAAATAGTAATTATTTATAATCATATAGAGTAAAACATTCGAATTCAATTCTTTATACCGAGCCAAACAAATTGCATACTAACCAAATAAATAATTCTGTGTAATGTATTAAATTGTTTATGATGAATTCTATTAGAGGTGTCCAGCGTTTTATTCCTGTCAAATGTTTATCTAACTTTTTTGTGCAGCATCTTCTGGGTACTAGTATATCAGGTACATATATTTTTTTGTGAAATGATGAGCATCATTGAGAATTCTTATGAAATAAAAATTTCCTTAACATCATCTAAAGTGCTCGAGCTGGGCTTTGCCATTTCCGCGGAGACTTGTTTTCAATGTTCAAAAGTAGAAATGTTTTACCCTCATTCGACTAAATGCGCCATTCTTGTTTGGCTCTTCAAAGTGGGGTAAGGTAAACTTGTCATTTCTGTTTCTAATAAGTCTAGAATTAAAAAAAATGTATATGCTTGGCTTACTTTCAGTTTGGGTCTGATCATTCAGTCACACCTGTTCAAACATATGATTCAGCCTTAGATCCTTTATCTTCCTCACGTAAACGTAAAGTTATACATCAGCTAAAAATTTAATATGAACCATATATAGGCTCGTGAATTAAAAATGATAAACTACATCATTTACCGCAATCAATAATCTTTACAATGAAAGGTGAAGATAACGAACAGTGATCAATCTCATAACTCCTATAAGCAATGTCTATTAATTGAAATCCAGTTGAGAAGCAAAATTTTTTAATAATTATGATAAAATGTTATAATAAAACCCAGCTTGATACAGTATTTATAAAACAAATTTCCCTTGAAAAGAAAATTGTGAACGTTTTTAAAAACAATTCTGTTCGTGATTTTACTGACGTAACTCAAAAGAGAAAATTGTTAATTCATACATGTATACTTTTCAGCTGTTTGCGAAAAGAAAGGGGGAAATAGTTCCACGTGCATTAAAAAATTTCCGGAAAGAAATGTCTCTCGCTGTAGCGAAAAGACCACGACTGCTTTTAATGGAAACATCCTCAAGGAAAGCTTGCCCTAAACCCTATTCGTAATAATCTGAATATTTGTACATGAAATTGTATTGTCTAATCAGTTGCATTGGTTTGGAGGAAGTCGGTCGCTGTTGCTGCATAAACCTATGTGAATTTCCTGGTAGACATCAATGGGATTATATGATTTGAATTATCATTTAGAAGAAGAAAAGTCGAACCGAATTGGGGAAGAACTATGGAGTTGATTTCTAATGTCAGACATGTTATCCATCGCCAACATTCGAAGTCCAATAATGAATTCTCCTCTGTAATTATGACAACCAGTATGCTTGGGTGTTTTTTAGCAAGCGAGAACTTTTTCCTTCAACCAGCTTGGAAAATATCTCTCGGATTTCGTTTTGTCCTTGTGCTCATGATAGTGTTAACAATATTAGCCACGTTTTCCTGGATTGGTGGCGTTGTTCTCGTGAAACTGAAACCCGACATATCTCTACTTCCATCTGTGTGGGATCCCGTGGCTAATCTCGTGAGACTTTGTCTTTGGGTCCTCGGTATTGTGATCATCATTCATCGTTGTCTGATCATTGCCATAAATGTGTCATGCTACTTTGAAATCAAAGCAAATGGTAATGAAGTAAAATTCATATATGCCTTATTCATTACACTCCATATAGCACAAGTATGTCTCGTGGTTATCCAATCAATTTCAATGTATGTCCTTCGCAATATCAAATTACGGAAAACAAAAAGTGTCAAGTATTTGCTATCGTTTATAGCTCTTCACCACGCCATCACCTGGATGTTCACCGCCTTCCGACAAGGGTATGGAATACCGACTTATCACAAAGAAATCATCAACAAATCCATTGTATCAGTAATAGATTGCTTCTGGGGTTCAAACTTACAAACAAAAGTTTTACATCCGACAAATGGCGTATACATACCAATGCAACAAAATTTCCATTTTCTCACCATATATCTGACCACATTATTTTCATCATCCAAACGATATTCAACGAAAGAATTTCCTCAAGACACCAACAGAAGGACGCCTGAAAGCAGAAAATGTCCACAAATCAAGAGCGTCCTTCCTACGGCCCTCACATTAATGGCGTTTGTTCCTGTAACTGTGTTATGCTGGTTGAAACATAACAGCAGTTCAACACATCATTTACGAAAAGAATGGGAAGCAAGTTGGTGTATTTTTAAATTAGTTTTGATTTCAGTAATTTACCGTGGTTTCCACGTCATCCGGAAATCCAATCCGCTCCCTCTTCCACAACATTCCCAGACACTGATTGGCGAGGATCTAGTGGTTATCTTGCTTTCGTCTGGGATTTTTGCAAATGAAACTGTGGAGGTTTTCGATTGCTTTATGTTCCATTATTCCGTTCTTCTAATAACTAAATGTATTTTGTCAATGACTCAATCATATCTTCAAACGGTCTTTATCGTCTGCTTAAGAAGAACTCGTATTCATGTACTGAAACGTGTACGGTTCCTAGTCATTCCTCTAACGGCAGGGAATTTTGTACTCTGGCTTTACGTGAACTTTGTCGCTGTGCTTCCGACGTTTGAGAGTGACGTAAGCATATTTGGGACTTCTTGGACCGCCATTAGACTTGTACTGATGTATGTCATTGGTTTTTATAGACTTTTGTCTTTCTTGTATTTGTATCGTATGTTCAGATTTGCAACTGCCAGATAAATGTAGTAGTGTGTTTTTATCTTAATGATAATAAAAACGACATGTACCATGCAACATGTGCACGTTTTAACTTATAGATCCACCCCATAAAAGTTTGTGGTCATGTGGTCAAGTTTAAGGGGCTTGTATTGAACTTTCATTGGTGCTTGTGACTGAGTTTTATTCAGGTACTTTTTCCAGAGATTTTGAGGTAGCAGTTGAAAAACGTTCTAGATTGCTGACAAGACATTTTTGAGATATTTTAGACCTTACGGACTGGACAGTAAGGGGTCATCCATAATTGTCAACCATTTTCCAAAGTGTGCAAAAAGCACACTTTTTGAGACCCCCCCCTCAAAAAGTGCACATCAAACATTTTCAAATTCCCAACAAGAAGATCGACAATCAAGTTTATGAGCAATTTAGTTCAAACAATGAGTTCTTTAATATTGGTACCCCTATTTCTTGTTATATATGAATGATATAATGTTTTATAAATGTACAAATCTTGTGTACATAATAGATGTTTGTTTTCATAGAAAAAAATAAAGATGTCTCTATCTTATCTTGTCGTCTTTTTTTTTTTATAGGCATTACACTTTTATATTTTAAATGTGTATTTATAAACTTATTAAGACAAACTATCAGCATTAACAGTGGAGTATTAGAAATGCTTTTTTTCTTGTTAAACAGGAAATGAAATTTTAAAAAAAATGTATAGAAGGATTCTAGATGGTAGAAACTTGAATTTATATATATTTTTTTCAATTTGGTTTTCATACATGTGTTTGATATGCAAATTCATTAGGTAAAATCATTTACTGCACCAAAATGCAATCACTTTCTGTAATTTTATTACTTTACCTTTAATACTCAATATCTTATTCATAACCAACATATATATTACAACCATAAATTATATAAAACTACAACATAAGGATACGGAAACAAGCAAATATTGCTACATGTATATTTACCATCCCCTGTACATGCTGTAATTTATTTTTAACAAGTATTTTCTACCTGGTTATGTTGACTCGGGTGAGCGATAATTTTTTTTAATAGTTTCATCTTTGTATTTTTTCAAACTGAGGTTTCAGATTCAGTTTTCAAACAAACTATGAATTTGCTTTAAATGCTCTCAGGTATTGGTTCTAGTATTTTGTTCATAATTGAAAATTTATAAGGGACCAGGAATGTTACGGTGTTACATATCAACTTTCTTCCTGTTGTGTAAGGTACTGGAATAAATAGTAATAAATCATTGTCCAGAACATTGATGCTTTACTATTTATCTAAAATTACCAAGAGAAAAAAGAGCGTATGGTAAAATTGTCGATTTTTCTAAACACCCCCTCCCCCCCGAGCGTGCTTTTTGTACACTTTGGAAAATGGTTGACAATTATGGATGACCCCTAAGTATCAACTTCTTTATTAACATGTCTGTATAATTAATTTCACTTTGAAAGAAGGGTGCGAGTTTAAATTATCAAATAAAAGTAAAATCTTTTAATTTATATTAAAGTCAAAGAATTTGGAATAAGTGGTTTTATACCGATAAAACAAATGATGGTCCTATGATTATGTATTTTTATTGACAGATTCACTTCTGGAACATCCAGTTGATATTAAATCATAGCTAGTATATGTACTGGGCTCTGTCCTATGGAGAAGTAATGGAATATTTGACCTATTATGTATGTTACGAGATTTATTAGTTTCGTAGACTCATAATGAAATTTTGTGAGATGTAAACATAATGTATATATTTATATTATCTAGATTAAGGGATAAAACTCTTAATGTCAAATCATTTCATTGTGACTGATAATCTATGCATGATATAATGTATTATTATGAAATGATATTTATGTATGTTTTATTTGTTATAGGGTCGAAAAGATACATTTTAAGTGTATATATCAGCATCAGATTGCATCGATAAATAAATGGATGAACCTAAGCCAGAAGTTTGGTGTTTTGCTTGTGATAATCAGTACTAACCAACCCTGTTTCATAAACTTCATTTGAGAAATGTTATACGTACATGATATCGTAGGCATTGATTAAAACAGAACCCTTCTACACTTGGAATACCATTACCAAACATCTTTCGGATGAGACCGTAAAATCCGGGACCCGTGACACAGCAGGTGTGGCACAATAAAGACCCTTCCAGCTCAAATGCCATAAACTCCGAGCATAGGCCTAAATTTTGGAGCCCTTCACCGGGTTCCAAATTTGAGTGAAAAATTCTCGAGAGGAACATTAAACAATATACACTGACACTGATTTTCACTACGGATAACTCCGTTTACCATCATAGATTGATCACTGTTATCTTCGCCTTTCATGAAAGGTGAGGATAACGAACAGTAATCAATTTCATAACTCCCACAAGCAATACAAAATAGAAAGCTGTGCAAACACGGACCCCTGGACACACCAGAGGTGGAATCAGGTGCCTAGGAGGAGTAAGCATCCCCTGTCGACCGGTCACACCGGCCGTGAGCCCTATATCTTGATCAGTAAACGGATTTATCCGTAGCCAAAATTAGTGTATCAAGAACGGTCTAACAATCGGTATGAAACAAGTCAGACAGCATTTAATCTAATGATAGGTAGTATTAGCAAACTAGATCGTTATAAAGACCATAGAAATTGCGAAATGCTGACTTTAAACTAGACTGTTGAAACCATCAGCTTGATTGCCAGTAGCCTGAATGGAGTTAAAAACTTACCATGCGCAGAACAAGCGCTTGCGTATCGAATTATTTGAGAGATAGAAACGCCATATGCAGGTGATAATGGAATATTGCTACTTAGATATGGGAAGTTGATTATGGAGAAGTTTATGTTATGATTTTTATGTTCTCTTATACTAAGATGGTGATACCATACATGTAGCACATGCTGTGGTTTTATCATGAGATGATGCTTTTTAACATTCTTGTTGGGGGGTGGTGGTCCAGACGATGGGGCTTTTTCAATGAAAGCTGGTGTTAATTCTTTATAAGATGGTGGTTTTGTGACAAATGGAGATTTTTTCATATTGTGTTGTGGATATTTCATTATAATGAGGTGATCACTCAGAACCCCTCGCATAGATTTCTATTTTTTTTCACCCTTGGGCCCAAATAGGGGTCGAAAACGAAGTTTTATATATATAGCTAGATGCTGTCATTTAAACAATAAAATCCTAGGTCTAACACACACAGGTAAACCCATTATCGGACATTCGGTTCAATGATGTTGTATGTTTGGGAAACATAGGGGAAGTTCATACGTGGGTTTTTTCAATAAAGACACATTCTATGCAGTGGTAATCATAATACTAAATATATAGGTATATGATCATCCTTTCAACAGCCAGAGGCGCACTTCAAGCAATTCCCATAAAAGATATTAACAGCACCGAAAATAAAAATTTCGTTATGTATTCTGTAAAAGTCTATCAAAAATGTGATACTAGAGCAGTAAAGAATTGTATTTAGTCATTTCCATTTCTAGACTCAGATAATCCTTTAGGAAATGATAAATCGAAATAAACTTACAATAAGAGAACAGAAGAGTTTATGAAAAACATCGAGTGGGATAAAAACATGTTATCGGCTATAAGGTAAATGTTATTGGAAAATTCTGTTTTTCAGTATTTATGTTATCGGAAATAAAGTTTCCATCGTGTTTCAAAATACCATATATAGCAATAAGTAGACACTAAATTGGTATTTTAGTGATTAAAAAATCGTGAAATTTCGTGTCGTTAGGTGGTCGGAACGAAGTAACAGAGTCGTATAATTATAGAATTTGTGTTGCGTCATCTCATCTACTGGGTACTGAGTTGATGGATCTAATGGAAATTAAAGAGTTTTCCTGGTGACAATTTGTATATGTGTGATTAACTGTCAGACAAAATAGTAAGCTAGTTCATGTAAGGTATGGGGCATTTTATACTAGGAAGAGGGAGATTGGACTGATGTCAAGTTATAAAATGATCGTGTAAAACTTTTGAAAACATTTTTAAAAATCTAAGCCCCTCACTATAAAATGATCCATGACCACTATCCGCTTGTTTCTTGATCATTCAGATATATGACAACGTCCACGATCTCTGGGTTGCTTTGATATTGGTTTATGATATTGCATCTTTGAATCCGAATTTTATATTTTTGTTTCAGATACCATCAATGATTTCACGTGCTACTACTGTCACACCATAATACGCCCCGTCGTTGAAGGGTGTATAAAACTTCGTTAATTCCTTGGCATGGAGATTCATCCAGAACTTCTCAATTATTGTAAAACAACTTACCAATTCAACCGAGATAACCAGTGGTCCACGGAGTGGGATGAATCGTTTGCCAAACTTGTATCAATTTTAATGGGTTTCATGGACAATTCATTTTAGACACAGATGCCTGGATGTAGGTATAGAAACCGTGCTAAACCAAGTTCAAGATGGACTTGAACACGTAATTGAACTTTTAGCCGTGAAACATTTTGTGGAATAATTTCTCCAATATTTACTGGACCAAGGACAAGGTACGGTTTTAGCCAAAATCTGCCCTGTCAAGGAAATTCACCAAAATATTAAATCTGGTATTTGAGAATATGCCATTTATGAAAATGACCATTGTTATTCTTTATCTACCATAGTAGCTGTAATATATTCAACGGAAAACTGTATTTTAACCTGACGACATCACCAAATTTGACGTTAATTTTGACGTAATATACGAGAGTTCTCCCCATCACACATAGAAGTATTAATTAATTATGAAACGTTTACGGTTATCAGTGGTAGGGCATTCGCTTCGTAACCGGGATGGTATAGTGTGTTCGAACCCCGCTCATGGCATGCCACGTCGAACCTCAGACGTAGATGTCCAGGGATCCGTGTTTGCCCTACTCTTTATTTTGTATTCTTTATAGAAATTACGCAAATTCGAATTCATCACTATTCGATATCTTCAGTTTTTCGTGACCTTAAAAAAGGAGGGCCTGTGTCACAACAGGTGTTGGCACGTTAAACAAAAATGAATATTGTAGCCTTAAGTGCTAAGCATAGGTTTTACATGTGGTACTTCACATACAGCTGATGATTTCTCAATTTGAGTGAAAAGTTCTCGAAAGGACGTAAAGTAAACAAACAAAACATGGAAAACTTTCAAAGTCGAAATACTCCTTCTCTCTCTCTCTCTCTCTCTCTCTCTCTCTCTCTCTCTTGATAAATATACCATGCCTCAAACAGACCGTCTCTCATACACATATTCACACACACTCTCACTCACCACTATCAGGCTTTTCCACAAAAAATCGTCAATGTGTTCGGTACTGTACAACTGAGCGATACAAAGTTGGTATACCCCAACACTTGGTTTGCGCAATTTATAGTATCATTGTATCCACTTTTGTCCAAAGAAACCCTCTTAAAAGTTGTAAAATACAAAAATCATTCGGTAGTTTATACAAGAGAAATAAAACTTAAGACTTGCTAACCAACCCCTGCCCCATGATAAAAGAAAACCATTCAAATATAAACTGCATTTTCTCATTATGCAAGTATCTACATATATCGTATATTTATCTCGAATGGAGAAAAACAAAATTTTGACGGAATGCTCAATACTGCGAGTCTCAATATTATATTTGTGTATATCCATATGTTGTGTATTCGCTTTGTGTAACCCCCCTCCCCCGGACTGCATTTTATAGTAGTAGAGAAAGATAGATGAAATGTAATTGTAAGTGATACATTCATGATAACCATCGTAAACTTTCTGACAAATACATTTTTATCTTCGAAAAATATAATACTCGCACTATATACGTCACTGATGTACCTACGCATCTAGGTGGATATTGTCGTCTGCTGTTACATGTATGCCGTTTCCCATTTTAAAATCAAATGAATGTGAATGGTAAAAAATAATGCTTGAATCTTCAAGGAATATATTATTTATTAAAAGAATCGTCCATCGTTATACAAACTATTTAAATGTAATTTGCCTAGTATGTAACATGAATTCTCACGAATCGTCGGTTGGTGCTATAGACTGTTTCATGATAACTTTCGCACATGCGCATAACTACTTCCGCAGGACAAAGCTATATTTATGTACGAAGTACATATTTCAAGAGAGGAGAATAAATGGTTTTTATGTGAAAGTGTATGTATTTTACGTTTGATATGTATTTTGGGGTTCCGATGTTGCGTTCTGATAACAATTAAGTAATATATTTTTAGAAATATACTTTACAAATGTGCATTGAACTTGCTACCCATAGGTATACACTGGAACTTCCGTGTTTACATTGACAACAAAAATGGCAAACCGGGAGATTTCTAACACAAAAAAGATGAAAACCGTCAATGTTCTTATGACTGAAATACAGATAAAGTTAAAAATGTATGCATGTGGAGGAGTCATCCCAGATATTTCAGGAAATGACCCCCACCCCCACCCTACACACACACTGTACTTCATATTTAACACTATTGTCTCATGCCACGCTCATATTGTCGTTTAAAGAAATTTATAGACACATGATTTTGAGACTAGCGGAAGAAGGGGAATGGATAGAAAACCACAGAAGACTAGAAAAGGTGGTACAACACTTTGAAGCTGGTGATTTGTCACAAATAATGACAGTACAGGTATCAATTTCAGTAATCAATATTTTTATAATAATTTTACATATAGGTCTACCATGTTTTGTTATATATATATTGACTCACGCATTGAATTAGAGAAAAAATTAAACCTTCAATATAAATGTTTTAGATATAGAATTATTTATTATATTATCTTGAATGCTGTTTGTCAATGAAAACATTTCACCCTTAGTTTAATGTTATAGGCCTAGTGATTACTTATACAAAATCATGTCCAATAAATGAACTACTAATAATCTACACTGCACATGTGTACTTATATAGAAATTAATATACACATATACAGAGACATACCCAGTATATATTAATTATAGCCTAGAAAATGCCAAACACAGTAAAGTGAATGAAGAAAATGAATTAAAAACAAGATAAACAAACCACTCACATATATATCGGGATTTGAGCAGAACACACATGTACATCTATAATTAGACTATTAATCATGATTTTTTTTTAAAGATATGAATCCTTGGATTACATCTGACAGAATATTCTGTTTGGCTTCCATGAAGAAAACCAGGTATAGTGTGCATATGTGAGGAAAAAAGTATGCTATGCATACAATGAATGTCCTTTTAGGTAAGAGATAAGTTTTGATCTGGATCAACAAACCTATTTATAATATATTTTGTTCTCAAACTCTACTGGTATTTACAGGCACATTTAACTTTTAAAACTCCTTGGATTCAATATAGTCTTGCACATTCCTGCAGCCATGCACCAAACTGAGAAATGAATGGGAGGTGGAGTTCAGGGAGAGGAAAATAATCAACAATATGTCATCCTCAGATCCTAATAAAACATATTGATCTGGCTAGCTCCATGCAGCATTGAAAGCTGCTAAAAGAATTGTATCCCAAAACTGGTAACCATTATTTTGAATTTCAATCAGCATCACTGACATAAAAAAGTCAATACAATAATTATTAAATTTATTTATTAAAAACATATATAATGACAAACACTTTTAATCATTTAAAGTGCAAAACATATGCACACAAAATTGATAATTCGTGGATGTTTATGTTTCAGATGTGGAATATCACTGACAAAGCTCCTGACACCATGGAAAGTGAGGTGAAAGTTGGTGTGACTGAGAATCCTGTAGAAAAAAAAGAAGATGAAAGCTCTGGTCTTATCTGAAGAAAAGTCTGTTTACAAGAATGAAAAAGTCAGAATTTGATGAACAAGACTGCTTGATTTCTAAACAAATATTTCTTTATAATCTAAAATAACTCTTGATTTGGTAAAAAAATAAAACACAGATATGTTCCGTTGAATAGGTTCCAACTGACACTCCTAAACATGCATTGTAATTACTTTATCTGTTTCCTAAAGTCTCGAGCCTAACATTTCATATTTTGAACAGTATGATAGTTATGCATAAATCCTACATGTACAGTATGAAACTTTTCTAATTATTTTTGCAAAAAAAAAACTGTTTTAAAAAATGAAAAATTCCATGACAATGCTACTAATTTAAACACATACTAAAGCATTCAGCAATATCTTCAACATACAATCCAACTTTCCGTCTCATCAATGTGGCTAGAAACTGATCTATATGCTCCAATGACATCAGACATTTAGGTCGGGCCCTTTAACCAGGGGTAGCAGAAGTACCTCTCCAGTACACCATCTTTTCACACTTATGCACCAGGTAGCTCTACTGCAGATATAAATTCAACAAGATATGTTTCAGAAACATGTATGTTCCACATGGTGCAAAATTGACCAGGGTTATATATCATTTATGTACTTCATGTTCTTCAGATAGTGTAGAAGATGAATGTCACTTTTTACTTCATTGTTCCTCATATTCAAATCTTAGAGTAAACCTTTTTACCAGTATCGGATTTAACCCCACTGTGATCAATATGTCAGATTTAGACAAAACAAAATTTCTATTATTAAATTTTGCAAGACAAATTGCAAATTTCCTGTTCTCCGCATACACCTACAGACAGTATATCATATACCATAATAGTAAAAGTCATGCGTAATACATGTACCACTGTATTTATTATTTAATGGGTTTTTTTTCTGTTAACAGTGACATATTGGGCCGGTTGTTTAAATTTCTATTATTCTTTTTAATGTATTTTTCAATTCTGTAATGTATAAAACACATGTCACTACAATAAATCATTTACTTACTTATTAATTGTAGTGACAAAACAATTTGAGATATTGAGCAGACAATGTCTTCCTACATCCAGAGTGGAATGACATTTGACCATCTGACCTCAAAATTAATAGAGTTATCAACTCTCTAAGATGTACCTGTTCACAAAGTTTGATGTTTGCCAAGCCAAGGATTCTTGAGATATTGAGCAGATAAGACTTGGTCTACAGACCGATAGATTGACAGACAGACCGACAAATGAAAAACAATATGCCACATCTTTTTCTTTTCGAAAGGTAATATTTGTATGTAGATGTAAATGGACATAATATAACATTTTAAAATAATCACATTTTATTACAAATAAATACAAAAGTCATACATGGATATGATAATAATTAATTTCTAAATATATTTCTTCAAAGAATGTAGGTAATTGACTAAAACAATATACAATTTCACCTGATTTTGGGGTAGTTTATACATAGTAAAAGTTGTAGACATAAAACATTCAGAACAACTGGATCCTGCATGTACATGTGTATTCTATTTGCATATTGTATTTATTAAACTCTTATACTGATATTGATTACCATTTCATATACGTATTCACATAACATTATCATTATCCATTGTCTCTGAAACTGGCACTGTCCTTAGATGTGTGAAGCAATTGAATTCGGTTATGTATTATTGTATATTTCATTTTGTTCATTCAAATCTTGTTTCGGTCAGTATTTCACATATAATTATGATGTGTGCAGTGCAGAAATGTGAAATCTTTTTTTTTTTTTTTTTTTTTTTTTTTTTTTTGAAATGTGAAATCTGATAGAATTAGTAGTTCTGAATAATTGTTATTTATTTATATTGTTATAACTAATTGCTACTTAAACTGTACATGCCTCTCAAGGGCCCTTGATTGGTGAATAAACATATATATATATGTAGATAAAATATGTGTGTTGCATAATGAAAAATCAAGTAATAAGTCAATAATTTAAATTCCTTCACCTTAAATTCTAAATTAATCACTTACTTGAATTACTGTCTTATGATAAACAAAAGTACATAATCATTAAATTATAATCAGATGCTAATTTGAATCATGACATTCCTGAAATACATGCATATGTACATGTATTATTCATCAAATGAAATATTTTTTATAAATTGACTAGTTTCTTTAATGCTATACTTTTTACCTTTTTGAATATTCCTTCTGGTTGCTTGGTTCTGCATTCTGCATCAACAGATATATTCTTATAAGAACATGGTGGGAAAACAATTCTCATTCTAGGGATCTGACATCACTGTGCCAAACCCAGAACACACATAGATATATAGGAATGTTCATTCAGCATGGGTACAAATCCATCCAGATTCAGTGCCTCAACCAATTTCAACGTTTATGTGCATCTTTAGGAAATCTTAAAATTAAATATGTATACAAAGTTAAAATCTGCTATACATTTATACATACAGACATTCGCTCAACTCATGTAAACAGACTTTCACAGTGTATCTTAGCCACTGTTTATATGATAAAAAATATGAAGCAACCTCCCCTGCGTAGAATTTATCATATGTAAAGATCTGTACTTATGTGGCAACTATAAACATTTCGTCTGAGATTGATTTTACAAAGTGAAATTGATTTAGCGATCATTTAACCATGCAGCCCTCCTTCATGTGGCTACATTTCTGATATGAATTTCGAATGAAAATGAAGCAAATATCCTTCAATTCACCTTAAAAAAACTTCTCCCCTTCTCTTTTCCTCTCGCATCGTCTCGATTAGAACACCTGTACACACTGCAACAACGTACTATTGCAAGATCTATGAGTTGATCAAAACGAAAGCAGCGTTTTCCGTAAAATGAAATTTGCCTTGCGGAAGTATTTATGCGCATGCGTTGACAGCAGCTCCGCAGTTACCGTGAAGGACTCTATATACACCGTTCTGTTTACACTATAGTCATAACAACAAAAATGGCATCCGGTCTGTAAGATAGGCTTAAATTTATCCGGATTTTTATTATTATGATGATTTTAATAAATGTCAAAGTGTTTAAACAAATAACTATATGAGCATATATTATTTGAAAATATATTTACTACTCAAATGATTCTTGTTTCCTCTTCAACCGCCACGATCAACGCAAATTGCGTCACGATGGCGAATTTGTTAGCATCTTTCAACTGATATTTTAACCCCTCTTCCATCGTCGCCCGGTATGAAACTAAGAAGAATTGTAAGTTATTTCATAAATTTTTAATCCATATAAAAATTATTCCGGGCGACGAGGGAAGAGGTGTTCAATTTCACAAGTTTATCAATACAAAAACCATGAAAACACCACAAATAGCCTGAAAGCCCTTACTTTACTTGATTATATACTACGCATGCGCGTAGATGAGTTGATTTCCATATGCTTTTGAGAGTTACTATAAGTTACTCTTTTAGGAATTTGACAGGAATATATCTGCAACGTAAAATAATTTTCTTCCATAAACGCCGGGCAGAATTTGGCCAAAACCGTACCTACTCTTTTGTAGTCATGGCTCACAACTTCGAAATTCAGTATAGGCAAGGGAAACGCCATGGAAATGCTGACAGTTTTATCAAGGTGTCCGAAGCCTGAGGATTTCAATTTCCCAGATATTAATAATATGAGGGTCCTCCCTTATATAAAGTCCTCCATTTACCGACTTTTCGCACTTAAGAAGAAGTAGACGATATTTGACGGTTGATTATATAACCGATAAATGGTCTTTTATAGTTCACCATGACGACGCGATAAATGACTTGACAGAGTTCTTTCTAAATGGTAATAATAATAATAATAAATTCTTTTATTTAGACATGATAGCACAATTGGTACAAATGACTAGTTTACATTGTGGTCCTGTATAAAACATATTCACTGACAGATAAATGAGAGAATAGAAAAATAGATAACATAATATGAATTATACGTCATGTATACATAAAATATACACACGATATCACTGGGGGAAAACTAAACATATACATCGTATATATATATCACTTATTTGAGAAATAATGCTGCAAATAGGCTGATTTAAAAGATGTAATAGAACCACAGCTTCTGACAGACTCGGGCAACTGATTCCATAAAATTGTGGAGGATACCTTAAAAGACCGTTTATAATACATGTATAGTAGGCGTTTAATCATCATCTTAAATCGAGCTTTTTGCCGAAAGTTGCCAGCAATGCAGCTGGTAAAAAAGAAAACCAAGGTGGTGGTGTGAAATACCTTGTGAATAGTTTGATAACAGGAAGACAATTTCTTTATTATATATACTTTATTAAAACGTCGGAAGCCTGTGAATAGTTTTGTACAGGAAGACCGCCGCGGTGTTCTAGAGGTATAGCAGCTTTCGCCCCGCATGCGGAAGGTCGGGATTCAAATCGCGGCCGCAACAGACTTAAGTCGTTAAAACAGGTAGTGACAGTTCCATCGCCAAACGCTTGGCATCAGGTCTGAATGTCACGGGTCCTCGGAGATGATTCTTAAAAACGGATGTCCCGTGTCACAGTAGGTGTGGCACGCTTTTAAAGAACCCTCACTGCTCAATGGTCTTAAGCGCCGGGCATACATGTATAGGCCTAAATTTGAAGCCCTTCACGGGTATTGGGTCTGTAAGTCTCGTTGGTTTTCACTTTCGATTTTACTGCTTCCGGGTACAACAACGTGTAGAATATATACAGTCGTAACAGAGAGTCGGCGCTAATATGTAATTTGGTGTATTGTTAAGTTTTTCTTCGTTATTGATTTCAACAGTTATTAACATCTTTTACTACATAATTCCCTTCTGCCTGAAAAGGGGAAGGGGCACTAATTTATTGTATCAATATAGAAAAAATAACCTTGCTAGGGAAAGGGTTGACAGGACACCCTTGATTCTACTTGCCTTTATATAGGGTCCTGCATGATTAAATTTTGTATTGTGTTTCAAGAGAACTGGCATATATCTTATTGTATAATTATGTAAAAGTGACACATGGCCTTGATAAGAATGATTGTAACACTCATATTCTGTGCTTATTTCAGAAACTACAACTTTGTTGTGTAGTGAGCCACTTTAAGTCAATAAAAACAGCAATTTATGGTATATTACTTTTTTTTCATAGACACAAAGTTATGAAACCTGCTGAAGCAGAAGCATCTGCTTCAAACGTACATGTAGGAACCGAAGTTGATACTGCTACCAATATAACTGTACCAGACAACAATGAAGTGCATCTACATGATCACGAGTATACAGCATCAAACCCTCAACATTTAAAAAGGTACAGTGTACGATACAAGTATTGTCAATACCAGATACTAGTACATCAAACCAGGAAGTTACAACTGTTGTTAAGTTTAGTGTCAGGTGTTTTTTCTGTATTTTCTTCATTCTCATTTCAGTGTTATCTAAATTTATATGAACACCAAATACTATAATGGTATTGTTTTTGTTCTTAAAGCTTCCCTTGAAGACTAGGATGTTGTAAACTTGCAGTGAGAAATATACCTGCTTAATTAAAGGAAACCATCCATGACAATTGGGAACATCATAACTGAAAGACCCTGGAAAGGTATGTTTTAGCGGTTCTTTAAGGAAAAATGAACAATGCACTTTCTATACACTGACTAGTTATCAATTTCAAAATATTCAATTACCTAGTAATTTTTGGGGGGTATAAATGTTGCTGTATACACCATTTTCTGTGGATATTTTTCATATCTTCATGAAATTTTGTTTGAAGGATTCATGAACACTGTTGGGAGTGTCCATTCAACTGAAATATCAAAGTCAGAAGAATTGAAGATTGCAATGGATGCAACAGAAGTGACCTAATATGACCAAATTGATATGAATAGCAAGTCTTTTGCTTACAGTAATTACAAGAGTCGCCACAAAGAAAAGACTTAAATGTGTATTACACCTAATGCAGCTCATTTCCAATCTGTATGCTGGATACAAATCTGATTTGGCAATTGTGAACCATTGTGGCATTTTAGAGAAGTTGCAAGTTGGTGATATATTCCTGGTGGACAAAGGATTTTGTATATTTGACAAACTTCCAAATGACATGACACTTAATATCACATTCTTTCTTACAAATAAATCCCATTTCTCAAAAGAGGATGCACAACTTTGCTATAAAATTTCCAGATGTAAAACTTATACGGTACCAATTTTGATGCACCAGATGCGCATTTCGACAAATAATGTCTCTTCAGTGATGCAGAATCCATGTTGGATGGGAAAATGAGAGAATAATTTTTTTTGAAAATTCCTTAGCCATATTCTATCATACTATAGATATTGATCTGACAAAATATTTCAGTTTTGTGCGGCCCATGTGATTTTGAAGGTTCCCCTTTTGAAGGAGATTGCAGATAAATCCTACAAACCTATTAGATTAATTGCATGAATATATATACCTTAAATCTGCACATACATGCCACATTGAATTTTTAAAGTTAAAAGTAATGAATACCATGCATGCAATATAATTTTTCTACATGTTTATATAAATACCTTTTGGAACGTCTCCATCAGAATGAAATATTCTCGAGAGGGACGTTAAACAATATACAATCAAACATAAAGCCTTTTGTTCTCATTCTGAAGGTTTTCAAATATGCATTATTAAAAAAGAAGTAAAATCCATTGTTTTTAGTAAATGCATGTAATTTAATGATTTTTGTAAAGCTGGACACTGTATCTATACATATTTTGGTTCATCTAAAATAAGAAAAACTCTGTCTATAATGTTTATTCATTAAATATACATGTAATTACATAACATTGATAGATGCACCACTGATATCATAATAAAGTATGTACATGTGGTTATGTGTGTGTGTTTTAGACTGCAAATATACCTCATTATTATAATTAAACTCTATCACGCTTAAACATTTGTTGACAATAATACATCTTTGTCAATGTGAATTATTTGAGTGTCACTAGAAATCCACGCTAGCAAATCACAGCATTGGATGTCTTTCAGGTGTTGTTGTCCTTGAACCTGATGCCAATATTCATATTTTGTTTTGAGGTGCAGCGAACCATCCCTTGCATCACATTCTAAAATGGCAAATGTCATTACATGTATTGATAAAATATACATGATTTACAAGTGCTCTGATTAGTGGTGAAAGTATTATACTGCAATATGCATACTTATTTTGACATAGATGTACTGCAGTATTCAAAACTTGATGCAAGTAAAGTTTATAAAGAACATTAGCAGTTCAATATCACAATGAAGCCTAAGTAGTATTTGTATTTCATTCATAAAATGTTACTTTAAAGTTATAATAAACTTGGATACATCCATAATGATATATATGAATACATATATGTACAGCTAATGTACATGTATTAGGTACACATACACATAATTGTTCAATCTATAATGCTGACTTACTAAGAGGGAAATCCCAACATTTGCACAGGCCTCTTTAATTGTCATTGTTCGAGCTGAAAATGGGCACTTGGCCTCAATTAAGAATTTCAGGGGTTGCTGAAAATGGCCTGTTGCCCTGCGGAATGAGGATTCATGCAGTTAATTCCTCCATTGTTGTTGTGACCTTTGACTGTGCCGACTTTGGATGTTTTATCCAACTACTGGCGTATTTTACATTGAACAGTTTTATTTGCCTTCTTATATCTGAAAATGTCCAATATATCTACATGTAAAAATTTAATCTTCACAGTTCGAACCCATCCATTACCTACTTTGGGTATAGATAAGATAAGATAAGTTTATTTCAATTTTGGGCCCAGAGGGCATAACAACAAGACAGCTTATAAAGAAGGAAATTTCTAAAAAGCAAGAAAGTTTACAACATATAAACTTATAATTATTATAATCATAATAGATATAGATCCAAACATGTATTGACATTATTTTTATCTTTCAATTGTGTACCTGGCTTTGAATATTTGCTGCCATATGAAGATCGGCACTTATACTGCCCCATTATGGGCATACTGGCATCAGACATCCACATTAATGATGACTGCACAATGCACAACACCTTTATCCTCAGATTCAAGGCATATCTATAAAATAATTCTAAAATATTAAACAATCTTAACCCATCTGTGATGTAACTGATATAGATAGACACATTTAATGCGCTTTGTTTATTGAATATGTATACAACTGTACACTGCAGGTACGTACATGTAGTATCGTTGTTCACCCCCACCCCACCCCCTTTCCGATCTCCCCAGTACGTTCTTATAAACACAAAGCAAGTTTTTATGCATAATCCGTTTTTATTTTCATGTATTAATATATTTTCAATTGGAATGATTTGAGAATATGAAAACGTATTGTACATCTCTCTAGCTCATAGATTACGCTTTTACCAACCTGCTCTTTATCTGCAAGACGTACCCTCGTCGATGTTTGTACACTGGCGGTTATTACACGTAATTCGTCAAACACGAAGCAAAGAATCCTCGACGACTCCACTAATGGTTCAATCCCCATGTTTACCTCGTTAAAACCTCCTCATAATCGATTGACAACGCTATATCTATGTATACCACTCTCTACACTGTGCAATCTGAGATGTTGATGTACCCGGAAGTTAATAATCTCGCTAAATCTCGGCAATCACATGACGAGACTTACAGACCCTATTGGTGATGTCTCCATATGAGTGAAAAATTCTTGAGAGGGACGTTAAACGTTCGCAGTTCACTATTCGCAATTCAATAGTGAACTGCATTCTAGAACGCAGTTCGCAATTCAAATTTCTATATGCATAAAATAACACCACACTGGAGTTATAAGGATGGGGTGCCAGTTACCAACCCCAAACACTGTTAAGAAATGGTGATGGTAATCTCTCTAGTTACGTAGATCCGCCCCTCCAATTTTTATGCGTAACACATTACACTTAGTGAATAAACATCAGTTTCAGAATCATCGAAGACCCCTACCCCAGGGACTGAAATTTTTGTGGGAGGGTATTAGTAGTCCTATCCCACCACTATGAAGAAATGGTGATGTTACTCTCTCTAGTTACGGAGATCCGCCTCTCCAATTTCTATGCATAATGCATTACACTAAGTGAATAAAGATCGGATTTGGAATCATCGAAGACTCCTATCCAGGGGATCGAAATTTTGGGAGAAAGGTTTTAGTGGTCCTCTCCCACCACTATGAAGAAATTGTGATGGTACTCTTTCTAGTTACGGAGATCCGCGCCTCCAAGTTTTATGCATAACGCATTACAGTAATGTAAAACTTATACGGTACCAATTTTGATGCACCAGATGCGCATTTCGACAAAAAATGTCTCTTCAGTGATGCTCAACCGAAATGTTTGAATTTGGAAATAGCTTTGAACTTTTAGAGCTAAATATAGCCAAAACAGCGTGCCAAAAAAAGTGGAGAAAATTCGTCCAAGGATAAGAGCTATGCATGAGGGAGAAAATCCTTAATTTTGAAATGAATTTCTAAATTTTATAACAGCAATTAAATATACATCCGTATTTTCAAGCTAGTAACGAAGTACTTAGCAACTGGGCTGTAGAGACCCTCGGGGACTAACAGTCCACCAGCAGAGGCCTCGACCCAGGGGTCATAACGTAAAACTTATACGGTACCAATTTTGATGCACCAGATGCGCATTTCGACAAAAAATGTCTCTTCAGTGATGCTCAACTGAAATGTTTGAAATTCGAAATAACTATGAAGTTTTAGAGCTAAATTTAGCCAAAACAGTGTGCAAGTGAATAAACATCGGGTTCGGAATTATTGAACACCGCTACCCCAGGGACTGAAATATTGGCGGAAGGGTATTAGTGGTCCTTTGTCACCACTGTGAAGAAAAAGTGATGTTACTTTCTCTAGTTACGGAGATCCGCCACTCCAATTTTTATGCATAATGCATTACACAAAGTGAATAAATACCTGGTTCGGAATCATCGAAGACCCCTACCACGGGGACTGAAATTTTGGCAGAAGGGTATCGGTGGTCATTTACCACCACTATGCAAAAATGGTGATGTTACTATCTCTAATTACAAAGATCTACCTCTCCAATTTTTATGCATAACGCATTACAGTAAGTGAATAAACATCGGGTTTGGAATCATCGAAGACCCTACCCCAGGGACTGAAATTTTGGGGGGAAGGGTATTAGTGGTCCTCTCCACCACTACAAAGAAATGGTGATGTTACTCTCTTTAGTTTTTGAGATCCGCTCCTCCGACATTTCTAAATAACGTTTTACACTAAGTGAATAAACATCAGGTTCGGAATCATCGAAGACCCCTACCTCGGTGAATGACATTGTTGTGGTAGGGTATTAGTGGTCCTCTCCCACCACTATGAAGAAATGGTGATGGTACCCTTTCTAGTTACGGAGATCCGCCCCTCCAATTTTTATGCATAATGCATTACACAAAGTGAATAAACATCGGGTTCGGAATCATCGAAGACCCCTACCCTGGTGACTGAAATTTTGGTTGAAGGGTATTAATGGTCCTTTACCACTACTATGAAAAAAAAGTGATGGTACTCTCTTTAGTTACGGAGATCCGCCCCTTCAATTTTTATGGATAGTGCATTACACTAAATGAATAAACATCGGGTTCGGAATCATCGAACACCCCTACCCCGGGAACTGAAATTTCGGGGGAAGGGTATTAGTGGTCCTCTCCCACCAATAAAAAGAAATGGTGATGTTACTCTGTTTAGTTTTGGAGATCCGCTCCTCGAACATTTTTAAATAGCGCTTTACACTTAGTGAATAAACATCAGGTTCGGAATCATCGAAGACCCCTACCCCGCGGACTGAAATTGTTGTGGTAGGGTATTAGTGGTCCTATTCCACCACTGTGAAAAAATGGTGATGTTACTCTCTCTAGATACGGAGATCCGCCCCTCCAATTTTTATGCATTATGCATTACACAAAGTGAATAAACATCGGGTTCAGAATCATCGAAGACCCCTACCCTGGTGACAGAAATTTTGGCGGAAGGCTATTAGTGGTCCTTTACCAATACTATGAAGAAATTGTGATGGTGCTCTCTTAAGTTACGGAGATCCGCCCCTCCAATTTTTATGCATAGTGCATTACACTAAATGAATAAACATCGGGTTCGGAATCATCGAAGACCCTTACCCCGGGGACTGAAATTTCGGGGGAAGGGTATTAGTGGTCCTCTCCCACCAATAAAAAGAAATGGTGATGTTACTCTGTTTAGTTTTGGAGATCCGCTCCTCCGACATTTTTAAATAACGCATTTCACTTAGTGAATAAACATCGGGTTCGGAATTATGAAAGACCATACCCCGGAGACTGAAATTCTAGGGGTAGGGTATCAGTGGTCCTCTCCCACCACTATGAAGAAATGGTGATGTTACTCTCTCAAGTTACGGAGATCCGCCCCTCCAATTTTTATGCATAATGCTTTACACTAAGTGAATAAACATCGGGTTCGGAATCATTGAAGACCCTTATCCCGGGGACTGAAATTTTTGTGGTAGGGTATTAGTGGTCCTCTCCCACCACTATGAAGAAATGGTGATGTTACTTTCTCTAGTTATGGAAATCCGCCCCTCCAATTTTTATACATAATGCATTACACTTAGTGAATAAAGCTCAGGTTCGGAATTATCGAAGACCCCTACCCAGGGGATTCAAATTTTAAGAGAAGGTTGTTAGTGGTCCTCTCCCACCACTATGAAGAAATAGTGATGGTACTCCTTCTAGTTACGGAGATCCGCGTCTCCTAGTTTTATGCATAAAGCATTACAGTAAGTGAATAAACATCGGGTTCGGAATCATCGACGACCCCTACCCCGGGGACTAAAATTCTGGCGGAACGGTATTAGTGGTCCTTTCTCCACCACTGTTAAGAAATGGTGATGGTACTCTCTCTAGTTACGGTGATCCGCCCATCCAACATTTATGCATAATGCTTTACACTAAGTGAATAACCATCGAGTTCGGAATCATCGAAGACCCCTACCCCGGAGACTGAAATTTTGGGGGACGGGTATTAGTGGTCCCTTTCCACCACTATGAAGAAATATTAATGTTATTCTCTTTAGTTATGGAGATGCGCTCTTCCAACATTTATATATAACGCATTACACTTAGTGAATAAACATCGGGCTGGGAATTATCGAAAACCCTTACCCCGGGAACTGAAATTTTGGGGCTAGGGTATTAGTGGTCCTTTCCGACCACTATGAAGAAATGGTGATGTAACTTTCTCGGGTTACGAAGATCCGACCGTCCTATTTTTATGCATAACGCATATGGTGATGTTACTCTCTTTAGTTATGGAGATCCGGTCCTCCGACATTTTTAAATAGTGAATAAACATCGGGTTCCGAATAATCGAAGACCCTTACCGCTGGGACTGAAATTTTGGCGAAAGGTATTAGTGGTCCTTTCCCACCACTGTTAAGAAATGGTGATGGTACTATTTCTAGTTACGGAGATCAGCCTTTCCAAGATTTATGCATAATGCATTATAGTAAGTGAATAAACATCGGGTTCGGAATTATCGAAACCCCTACCCCGGGGACTGAAATTTTGGCGGAAGGGTATTAGGGGTCGTCTCTCACCACTGTGAAGAAATAGAGATGTTACTCACTCTAGTTACGGAGCATCGCCCCTCCAATTTTTATGCATAATGCTTTACACAAAGGGAATAAACATCGGGTTCGGAATCATCGAAGACCCCTACTCCGGGGACTGAAATTTTGGCGGAAGGGTATTAGTGGTCCTGTACCACCACTATGAAGAATTGGTGATGCTGCTCTCTTTAGTTACGGAGATCCGCTCCTCCAATTTTTATGCATAATGCATTACACTAAGTGAATAATCATCGGGTTCGGAATCATCGAAGACCCCTATCCCGGGGACTGAATTTTTTTTTGAAGGGTATTAGTTGTCCTCTTCCACCACTGTGAAGAAATGGTGATGTTATTCTCTCTACTGACGGAGATCCGCCCCTCCAATTTTTATGCAGAATACATTACACTAAGTGAATAAACATCGGTTTCGGAATCATCGAGGATTCCTACCCCGGGGAGTGAAATTTTGGTGGAAGGCATTATTGGTCCTTTCCGACCACTATGAAGAAATGGTGATGTAACTTTCTCGGGTTACGAAGATCCGACCGTCCTATTTTTATGCATAACGCATATGGTGATGTTACTCTCTTTAGTTATGGAAATCCGGTCCTCCGACATTTTTAAATAGTGAATAAACATCGGGTTCCGAATAATCGAAGACCCTTACCGCTGGAACTGAAATTTTGGCGAAGGGTATTAGTGGTCCTTTCCCACCACTGTTAAGAAATGGTGATGGTACTATCTCTAGTTACGGAGATCAGCCTTTCCAAGATTTATGCATAATGCATTATAGTAAGTGAATAAACATCGGGTTCGGAATTATCGAAACCCCTACCCCGGGGACTGAAATTTTGGCGGAAGGGTATTAGGGGTCGTCTCTCACCACTGTGAAGAAATAGTGATGTTACTCACTCTAGTTACGGAGCATCGCCCCTCCAATTTTTATGCATAATGCTTTACACAAAGGGAATAAACATCGGGTTCGGAATCATCGAAGACCCCTACTCCGGGGACTGAAATTTTGGCGGAAGGGTATTAGTGGTCCTGTACCACCACTATGAAGAATTGGTGATGCTGCTCTCTTTAGTTACGGAGATCCGCTCCTCCAATTTTTATGCATAATGCATTACACTAAGTGAATAATCATCGGGTTCGGAATCATCGAAGACCCCTACCACGGGGACTGAAATTTTGGCGAAAGAGTATAAGTTGTCCTCTCCCACCACTATGCAAAAATGGTGATTTTACTCTCTCTAATTACAAAGATACGCCTCTTCAATTTTTATGCATAACGCATTGCAGTAAATGAATAAACATCGGCTTCAAAATCATCGAAGACCCCTACCCCAGAGACTGAAATTTTCGGGGGAAGGGTATTAGTGGTCCTCTCCCACCACTACAAAGAAATAGTGATGTTACTCTCTTTAGTTTTGGAGGTCCGCTCCTCCAACATTTTTAAATAACGCATTTCACTTAGTGAATAAACATCGGGTTCGGAGTTATTAAAGACCCCTCCCCCAGGGACTGAAATTCTGGAGGAAGGCTATTAGTGTTCCTCTCTCGCCACTGTGAAGAAATAGTGATGTTACTCTCTCTAGTGACGGAGATCCGCCCCTCCAATTGTTATGCATAATGCATTACACAAAGTGAATAAACATCGAGTTCGGAATCATCGAAGACCCCTACCCTCATTCTCTCACCAGAGGGCGCGCTACGCAAGCTTCACTTTCACCTCTGTTATCGTCTGATAAATAGTTCGGCTAACCACATGATCTCGCACGGACAAAATAGCGTCTTTGACTCCAGGAGATAGACACGTTTCTGTTCTTTGTGTAATGTCAGATTTTCATCATTATAATCTCGCTAGTTTTTCTAATGTACTTTTATGTAGAGTCCATAGTTACGAAGGGAAAGTGAAATTAATACATTTGACAAGACAAAATAGTTCCATAAATATGGAGGTTACACTAACGTAATACAGCGTTTCGATACCTACCAATGTGTTTTTAACTCATAAATTTATGTCTTATTTATGAAAATGATGCAGATTTATTTATTTTCAAAGACGCTCTGTTTTACAAAATTCTTGTAAATCAGACTGTTGTGGAGCGTAGCGTAACGCCCTCTGCTGAGAGATTGCCCTACCCTGGGGACTGAAATTTTGGTTGAAGGGTATTAGTGGTCCTTTACCACTACTATGAAGAAATGGTGATGGTACTCTCTTTAGTTACGGAGATCCGCCCCTCCAGTTTTTATGCATAGTGAATTACACTAAATGAATAAACATTGGGTTCCGTATCATCGAAGACCCTACCACGGGGACTGAAATTTCGGGGGAAGGGTATTGGTGGTCCTCTCCCACCAATAAAAAGAAATGATGTTACTCTGTTTAGTTTTGGAAATCCGCTCCTCCGACATTTTTAAATAACGCATTTCACTTAGTGAATAAACATCGGGTTCGGAATCATCGAAGACCCCTACCCCGGGGACTGAAATTTGGGGGGAAGGGTATTAGTGGTCCTCTCCCACCACTATGAAGAAATAGTGATGTTACTCTCTTTAGTTTTGGAGATGCGCTCCTCCGACATTTATAAATAACGCATTACACTTAGTGAATAAACATCAGGTTCGGAATTATTGAAGACCCCTACCCCGGGAACTGAAATTTTGTTGGAAGGGTATTAGTGGTCCTCTCCCACCACTATCAAGAAATGGTGTTGTTACTCTCTCTAGTTACGGAGATCCGCCCTTCCAATTTGTATGCATAATGCTTTACACTAAGTGAATAAACATCGGGTTCGGAATCATCGAAGACCCTTACCCCGGGGACTGAAATTTTTGTGGAAGGGTATTAGTGGTCCTCTCCCGTCACTGTAATGCATTACGCATAAAAATTGGAGGGGCGGATCTCCGTAACTAGAGAGAGTAACATCACTATTTCGTCACAGTGGTGGGAGAGGACCACTAACACCCTTCTCCCAAAATTTCAGGTATTGCACCGTTAATTGTCCAATCAAAATGAATTTAGTCAATTGTAGTTCCATATATTTAAAGAAATATTTTTTTCCTTGCGCGATATTTCTCATTTCCTCTTCTTTTTTCTTAATTTTTCTACCCCTGATTAGGAAATTTTGTGTAATTTTTAGAAATAACCAAGTGTATACAAAGCAATTATTTGCTGTTGGTAGCTGAGGCTACATCCTGAGGGGCACTCCGGCTGTTTACACACATGTGAAAAACACTTGAATTTGAGGGTAGTCTTGTTTGCGGATAATTTAATTTCGAAAATTCCGCGCAGGGTGTTGTTTTTCTGGTGTCAGCAGACGAGATAGGTAACATAGAATGTGTCTGACTGCGTTATTCGGCATCAATTTTGTAAACTGATTTTTAATGATTTTTTCCCCTCTATAGTAATATATAGTCTAAATAATTACCGGTGTGATATCTGAATTCAGTCCTCTGGGTAGGGATCTTCGATGATTTCGAACCCGATGTTTATTCACTAAGTGTAATGCGTTATTTAGAAATGTCGGAGGAGCGGATCTCCATAACTAAAGAGAGTAACATCACCATTTCTTCATAGTGGTGGGAAAGGACCACTAATACCCTTCCCCCAAAATTTCAGTCCCCGGGGTAGGGATCTTCGATGATTCCAAACCCGATGTTTATCCACTTAGTGTAATGCATTATGCATACAAATTGGAGGGGCGGATCTCCGTAACTAGAGAGAGTAACATCACCATTTCTTCATAGTGGTGGGAGAGGACTACTAATACTCTACCACAAAAATTTCAGTCCCCGGGATAGGGGTCTTCGATGATTCCGAAACCGATGTTTATTCACTAAGTGTAATGCGTTATGCATAAAAATTGGAGGGGCGGATCTACGTAACTAGAGAGATTACCATCACCAATTTTTCACAGTGTTTTGGGTGGGTAACTGGCACCCCATCCCTATAATTCCAGTGTGGTGGTTCTTTTTATGCATATAGAAATTTGATTTGCGAACAGCGTTCTGGTATGCAGTTCACTATTGAATTGCGAATTGTGAACTGCGAACTGTGTTCCAAAATCTGAAAGTCGTTAAGGAGGTATACTATATAACCATAATAGCCGACTTCCTTTTCAAAAATTAATGAAATTATAAATATCAGCAATAGTTGTATTTTCCTTTTCGCTTGAATTGCCTAGTGGAGTAGCTCAATCGGTTAGCGCGTTGACTGCTAATCTGTCTATTCGAGGGCTCAGGTTCACCAAGGGTATTAATTTTCTTTTCAGATAACTTTCTACTAAAACTGCATTTTTTGACTAAATAAAGTAAATTTGAAAGTTTTCAATTTCAAAATATTGGTGTACATATCCTCCATATTTTTATCCATATCAAAGTTCTCTGGTGTAGTATTCCTCCTTAACTTTATGGGATCAAGTAGTATTGAAAGACGACGTTCTGTACAAGTCCTGAACGACAACATTAAAAGAGATACTTACGAGCAGCTTATAGTTCCCAAAGTCCTCAAGAAAGAAATTCTGAATATGTTTCATTGTTGGCCATTATCAAGGCGTCTAAGTAAAAAAGAAAATTAAGTTCAGACAAACTAGAAACTTACTGGTTCGAGCTGAAAGAGGAAGTTAGAATATTCATTAACACTTGTGAAAATTGCTCTATGCGTATATGAACAAACCTCTTGTCTCAAAACCAAAGGATCTACTTGGAAATTTGTTGTTTGGAGCACCTTGGGAGTGCCTTGCCACATACTTCATCGGTCTATTCCCTATCACAAAGAAAGGAAATAGTTACATATTCGTTGGTATGAATTATGTTACTAAGTGGGTAGAAGCATATTCTGTACCTCACCAAACTGTTGTTGTCACTTCTAAAGTTTTACTACATGAAGTTATAACTAGATATGGTTGTCCTTTGATTCTACATTCAGACTAAAGTCGCAATTATGAATCAAATATATCTAAATGATTATGTTCTCTTCTGTACATATTAAGGAGGGAAACACGACAGCTAGGAATCCAAAGTGCAATATGGAATTTTCTTGACCATTTCTCTAATACTTTGTGGTTTACAAATAGACAACATATTTCAATCAACATCATATGCATTGTACATAGACAAGACACTAAAGGGGTCCCCAGCATAGATCCTTTGGGTACCCCAGCATTTTTGCTTGTACTTCGAAGAGACAGACCCTACAACATACGTCTACATACAGCTGTACACCAGTTACACGCTTCTTGCACGACCTGCCTTATACACGGGGCAAAACGTTTCTTATATGAAACGATAGGCTTTCTACACGTTTCTTACACTGTTTATACGAAAACATCCACAAGAACTGTACAATTCACGCTGTTTACACGAGATGTATCACACGCTGTGGTCTTATTCTGGTTCATAAACAGTCGGTCTACCCGTCTAGTACGTCTGATGAGACGACACATGTGACTGTCGTCACGTGGTGTTCAATAAAAGAGTAAGCTTATTAAATTTCAACCAAAACCTTTTAAAAATTACACACAGACTTAACTTCAAAGACGAGCATAACTGGGATATCGCCATTTCGGCATATAAAACCACTAAACCTGCCAAACAATTGATTCTAATTTCATTGATATGCATGCCAATTACTATCTATATTTGTTTATTGATTTTAATTTCATTGATATCCATGCTAATTACTATATATATTTGTTTATTGATTTTAATTTCATTGATATGCATGTTAGTTAATATCTATGTTTGGCTATTGATTTTAATTTTATTGATATGCATGCTAATTACTATCTATATTTGTTTATTGATTTTAATTTCATTGATATGCATGCTAATTACTATCTATATTTGTTTATTGATTTTAATTTTATTGATATGTATGCTAATTACTATCTATATTTGTTTATTGATTTTAATTTTATTGATATGCATGCTAATTACTCTCTATATTTGTTTATTGATTTTAATTTCATTGATATGCATGCTAATTACTCTCTATATGTGCTTATTGATTTTAATTTCATTGATATCCATGCTAATTACTCTCTATATGTGTTTATTGATTTTAATTTCATTGATATGCATGGTAATTACTCTCTATCTTTGTTTATTGATTTTAATTTCATTGATATGCATGGTAATTACTCTCTATCTTTGTTTATTGATTTTAATTTCATTGATATGCATGGTAATTACTCTCTATATGTGTTTATTGATTTTAATTTCATTGATATCCATGCTAATTACTCTCTATATGTGTTTATTGATTTTAATTTCATTGATATGTATGCTAATTACTCTCTATATGTGTTTATTGATTTTAATTTCATTGATATGCATGCTAATTACTCTCTATATGTGTTTATTGATTCTGTGGTGGATGTGATTTTTCCATACTTAATTTTTACACATAGTTTCCTCAAGTCATAGTCAGATGAATCAGTTTATAAAGACAATTTCTCACTCTAGAAACGACACTTGCTACAAACGTGTTTTTTTTTCAAAATCTTAAATTTGATTTGTTTGTTTTTTATCAATAAATGAATACAATTTACCGTATGGAATGACATTTATCTCCATGATTTCTAAATCAAATTGAAAACAGTGGGAAATTTTATATAAGGAGGGATAATATATTTTAACTTCTCAACATCATATAAAATTATATATGCATTACCACAGGAATCGGTAATTTTGTCTGTAATAATATGTGTCTATACCATACCACCCCTTAATATTTTTATTAGGGGGGTATGTTAAAGACCCCTAGCTACTATCATTATCACAGTCAAAATTACCGGTTCCTGTGATATTAAAATTCCATTATTGTTAGAAATCTTATATTTCTACATATTACAACCAGTCCAAGCCAAAAAGTATATGTCAACACAGCCATATTCATTTTAGATATAGTTCATACATTGTCAATAATTTATTGATAAACCTAAAAGGATTGGATAACTGGCATAGCCTTTATGGACCCTCTCCCAATCAGTTGGTTTTGAGGAAGTCATTAATTGTTGCTGCATAATGTGATTTGAATTTCCTGGTAGACACCAATAGGACTGTATGATTTAAACTATCATTTAGAAGAAGAAAAGTCGAACCGACTTGGGGAAGAACTATGGAGTTGATTTCTAATGTCAGACATGTTATCCATCGCCAACATTCGAAGTCCAATAATGAATTCTCCTCTGTAATTATGACGACCAGTATGCTTGGGTGTTTTTTAGCAAGCGAGAACTTTTTCCTTCAACAAGCTTGGAAAATATCTCTAGGAGTTCGTTTTGTCCTTGTGCTCAAGATAGTGTTAACAATATTAGCCACGTTTTCCTGGATTGGTGGCGTTGCTCTCGTGAAACTGAAACCCGACATGTTTCTACTTCCATCTGTGTGGGATCCCGTGGCTAATCTCGTGGGACTTTTTCTTTGGATCCTCGGTATTGTGATCATCATTCGTCGTTGTCTGGTCGTTGTCATAAATGTGTCATGCTACTTTGAAATCAAAGCAAATGACAATGAAGAAAACTTCATATATGCTTTATACGTTACTCTCAATATAGCACACGTATGCCTCGTGATCATTCAATCAATTTCAACTTATGTCCTTCGCAGGATCAAATTACGGAAAACAAAAGGTGTCAAGTATTTGCTATCGTTTATAGTTCTTCACCACGCCATTACCTGGATGTTCACCGCCTTCCGACAAGTGTATGGAATACGGACACATCACAAAGAAGTCGTCAACAAATCCACTGTTTTAGTAACAGATTGCTTCTGGGGTTCAAACTTACAAACAAAAGTTTTACATCCGACAGATGGCGTATACATACCAATGCAACAAACTTTCCATGTCCTCTATATATGTCTGACCACATTATTTTCATCATCCAAACGATATTCAACGAAAGAATGTCTTCAAGACATCAACAGAATGACGCCTGAAAACAGAAAATGTCCACAAATCAAGAGCGTCCTTCCTACGGCCCTTACATTAATGGCGTTTGTTCCTGTAACTGTGTTATGCTTGTTCAAATATAACAGCAGTTCAACACATTATTTACGAAAAGAATGGGAAGCAAGTTGGTGTTTTTTAAATCTTGGTTTGATTTCAATCATTTACTGTGGTTTCCACGTCATCCGGACATCCAATCCCCTCCCTCTTCCACAACATTCCCAGACACTGATTGGCGAGGATCTAGTGGTTATCTTGCTTTCGTCTGGGATTTTTGCATATGAAACTGTGGAGGTTTTCGATTCCATTATGTCACATTATTCCGTTCTTTTAATAACTAAATGCATTTTATCAATGACTCAATCATATCTTCAAACGGTCTTTATCGTCTGCTTAGGAAGAACTCGTATTCATGTACTGAAACGTGTACGGGTCCTAGTCATTCCTCTAACGGCAGGGAATTTTGTACTCTGTCTTTACGTGAACTTTGTCGTTGTGCTTCCGACGTTTGAGAGTGACGTAAGCATATTTGGGACTTCTTGGACCGCCATAAGACTTGCGCTGATGCATGTCATTGGTTTTTATAGACTTTTGTCTTTCTTGTATTTGTATCGTATGTTCAGATTTGCAACTGCCAGATAAACCTCATTTGAGAAATCTTTGAAATGTTATCCATGCAATTTCCACACCACTTTATATTTATTGTTCTTTAGTTGGTTGGTTACGTTTAACGTCTCATCTTAGAATTTTTCACTCATATGGAGACGTCACCATTGTCGATGAAGGGCTGCAAAGGTTAGGCCTATGCTTTTGAGCAGCGGGGGAATTTACGGACACGGACCCTTAGACATTGCAATTTCATTTTTGAACAACTGTCCCATTTAGTTGTTTCATACGACAAGCAAGAGGTACTGAGTACCTATTCTACGGATCCCCACGGGTTCTTTAGATTGAAAATATCTATGAATACCGTGAAAGTTTGGAATGTGCAATAACACTTATCGATTCTTCCAGGTGGGCACATTATTTGAAGGTCAGAGATAAAACATTCGGCGTTTTCACTGAACCCCTAGGTTGCAATTCTTACAGAAAGGTGAAGATAATGAAGAGTGATCAACGGACCCCTAGATATACCAGAGGTGGGATCAGGTGCCTTTTAAGAGTAAGTATCTCCTGTCGACCGGTCACACCCGCCGTGAGCTCTACATGTATATCTTGATCAGGTAAACGAAATTATTCGTAGTCAAAATCAGTGAGCCTAACAATCGCTATGAAACACGTCAGACAGCATTTGACGCAATGGTAGGTTATATTCACAGGCTAGATCATTATGACGACCATAGAATTTGTGAAATGCTAACTTTAAACGAGATTGTTGAAACCCCTGTATCATCAACTTGTTTGTCAGTAGCCTGCCTCGATTTAAAACCCGATCATGTGCAGCTCTTGTGTATTGAATCAATTGAGAGATATAAACACCATATACAGTAGATAATGGAATATTGCTACATAAATATGGAAGTTGGCGATGCTGAAATAATCCCGTTTGTCATACATTTGAGTTGTTAGTTTGCCGTTAATATTTATTTTAGATATAATATCTAAGTACGAAGCAGATGTGGAAGACTGTGGTGTATTTTATTTTGAGTTTGCAGGGATAAATCAAATCGATATATGAATGAAAATGATTATTGCTAATGGATAAAACGTCATCGATATATCTAAATGTGGAGTTGAATGCCACAGCAAGAGAATTTTCTTCTCATTTGAATAAATTCTGCTTCATGAAAATATGAAAACAGATCAACTAACAAAGTAGAGTAGTAGCTGGTTCGGTTCCGGAAAGAGACGAAATTACCGGAAAAGTACAAATTTTCCGTTTTTAAAAAAAATTAGGGTCGGAGCGAAAATATAGGGTTGGTCAGCTGACTGTAAACGAACATTTTTCCTTGAGCCTAATGAATACATTTCAGTTTTATTCATTATTAGATAAATAATATGAATTTACTATTTTATGCGAACTTTTTGCACGTAATCCTTGTAATGGCAGTGTGTAAAATATAGAAGCAACTCATTATTTCAATTGAATAAATGAATTGATAAAACCAAATATTTTTTTTTCGGGGGGGGGGGGGAGGGGGAGTGAATATGCTACGGTTGCAAATATTTATATACATGATTTTGTTATACTTTGTTTAAATCCCACGACGTTCAAACAAGAATTGCAGATTTATATGTACAGTATTTAAAGCCAGTCCGGTTATGATATCGCTATCATCACGTGACATAGATCCAGGGTATGTCTTGCCATCACATTCTATTTATAAACTATATGATTGGTTTCCGCAATCTATTGAGACTCAAAATCTAATAATATTGATGTTTGCTTCAATTGATGATGCTTAAGCATTTGAAGATACTTAAAAACATTTTATAAATCAATTTTTAGGATTTCAATTTAGAGGAGTGTGCAAAAGATTTTCAATATTTTTTTTTGTAAACAGAATTTAAATCAAATTGTTTCCTGATTTAAATAAAACATTTCATATTAAATTTCCGTGTTTCTTTGGAACTAGTCTAGAATATCTAAAACGTTAGCAGCCGATTTGATGAACTATTAGGGATGGTAATCGGTCTAAATATTATAACCGATTAGTCGTGAATCATTTCGACCATTTAATTGGATTATCAAACAAAACAATTGGGGGGGGGGGGGGGGGTATTGAAAATTATTAAAGTCATATTCATACGAACTAAATTCCAAAGAAAAAATATGCTTAATTATGATAATCAGAATTCTTATCCTTAATCAATGTTGCAAAATAACCTTGACTTCGTGAGATTAAAATAAATCGTCTTGATATCACTTTTTCACTCGTACTTCTTAATAAAAAAGAATGGATTCACCTTTCATTTTATCAATCCCTCATAATGACAGGCGGCTTCATTGTTCATAAATTTACAAGAACATCAGCAACTATAGAAAAAAAATCCTCTCTGACGGTACAGCTATTCCAGGCATCGTAAAATATTTCCGCGCTAAAATTGAAAGTTACTGGAATGTTGCGCTATCATCAGGCCACCACTGAAGGAGGTATGACACATCCGTTACCTTTTTCTGCTATAAACTCATCTAATTTCAACTTTGTTTCCTGGTCGTCAGATGTGACCGAAATGAGAAAGTCTAAAGATTGTTTGTCCTTGGGTGTTGTTTTTCACTGCTGGTTCGTTTTCCGCGTTATGTATAGGCACATCGTCCGGGTCCGACTCGATTTCATCCTTAATAAGTTTATAATACGAGAATGATTACGCTGAATAATATTGCCCAGTACAAAATATGCTAGGTTTTTTTTTCGCATGATTCAAACAAATACAGGTAGAATTTTTTATACGAGGGTACTTGTATGTGGGTGATAATGACTAACGTACGGGGTTGTGGTGTTTTGATAGCGGTCGTGTCTGTTGATCTTGTAGATTTAAACACGTTATCTAGTTTCTGTTTTTAAAGAAAAACAAGATGTGTTTGTGAAACACAAATGCCCCCGATAATGGCCAATTCCAAAGATGGCCAATATCACAAGGACAAATATCTTATTAACAGTAGAAAGATCTTGTCACAAGAAATGCTCATGTATAAATTTACCATTTACAAGTTATGACCAATGTCAATTTTTCAAAAGTAGGTCAAACTCCAAGGTCACAGGGTCAAACATTTTGGTACCCACGGAAAGGTCTTATCACAAGGAATAGTCATGTGAAATATGAAATCTCTAGTACTTATTGTTCAAAAATTATTAGCAAAGTTAAAGTTTTCAAAAAGTAGGTCAAACTCCAAGGTAACAGGGTCAAAAGTTTCAGACAAAATGACAGAATTTCAGAATGACAGACAGGACAAAAATAATATGCCCCCCGATCTTCGATCTCGGGGGCATAAAAATATTTTAAAAGTCCAAATACTGTAAAAAAAGCATCGACTAACCTGTTATGAATTTGAAACCCATTACGAATTTTCCGACCGATTAATCAGTTAACCGAATAACCGCATCTTCGCAAGCCAAGGGTTTTCGGTCCATTCTGGGAGCGGAATGAACCGAAAACCCTTGGCTAGTGAAGATTGGATAACCTTTGCCATCCCTAAAAATTATCTTGTATCAATTGTTAGGCCGTTCTTTACAGCGGATGATTATGGAATGCTATGAATGCCTTATTTTGGTGCATTTCATGTTAAGATGGTGCTTTGGTATTCCATTCTGTGGTTCTTCATGATAAGGTGGTGCTTTTTCATTATATGTTATGGTTATTTCCTGCTAAGGTACAAGATACATTAACTGATATGTTGTGCAAGTGCCTTTGGGTCATCCCAAACCCTATTTCATAATTGTTGAATTATATTTGAAACAATTGAGTAGATGACCCTTAAACAATGTATATTCCTTCTGCACATATCAAAATACATTGAGTATTCTGATGGCAAATGCCCCAGGGTGATTCCAACTCCCATCGTTTTTTTCTTATAAGGATTATAATCGTTAAAACAAATATATTATTGTAACAAATAGCACAATGCACTCAGCACCAAGTTTTTGTTCGTTGTTTTTCCATTCCATTTACCCCTCAAGATGAAAAAGAAAATTCTGAAAACTTATTGCAAATCTAGAGAACAATATCACGACCATCTCCCAAGCATCACTGAAGAGACGTCCCCGAGGGTCTATACAGCCCAGTAGCTAAGTACTTCGTTACTAGCTTGAAAATACGGATGTATATTTAATTGCTGTTATAAAATTTAGAAATTCATTTCAAAATTAAGGATTATCTCCCTCATGCATAGCTCTTATCCTTAGACGAATTTGACTCCAATTTTTTTTGGCACGCTCTTTTTGGCTATAATAGCTCTAAAACTTCATTGTTATTTCGGATTTCAAACATTTCGGTTGAGCATCACTGAAGAGACATTATTTGTCGAAATGCGCATCTGGTGCATCAAAATTGGTACTGTATAAGTTTTACATTATGACCCCTGGGTCGAGGCCTCTGATGGTGGACTGTTAGTCCCCGAGGGTCTCTACAGCCCAGTAGCTAAGTACTTCGTTACTAGCTTGAAAATACGGATGTATATTTAATTGCTGTTATAAAATTTAGAAATTCATTTCAAAATTAAGGATTAACTCCTTCATGCATAGCTCTTATACTTAGACAAATTTGACTCCATTTTTTTTGGACACGCTGTTTTTGGTTATAATAGCTCTAAAACTTCATTGTTATTTCGGATTTCAAACATTTCGGTTGAGCATCACTGAAGAGACATTATTTGTCGAAATGCGCATCTGGTGCATCAAAATTGGTACCGTATAAGTTTTACATTACAAAAGATAAATTGTAAGAGGGGTTCAGGAAACCAGGGGGTGTTTATTAAAGAAAAAAAGTAGTTTGTCGGCTCCCATTTGGGCCTCAGAGTGAAAATGAAATTTATGAAAAGCTATTGCACATCTACAGGACACCACCAAACATCTTCCAAAAGATGATTTGGCTGCTGCGTAAAATGTAAGAGGAGTTATGGGAACCTAGTCTTTTTATTTAAAGAACACTCATTTTTGCCCCAGGCTAAAATTGAAAGTTCCAAAGCCTTATCGCATATCTACAGGACACCGCCTATCATATATCAAAAGATCAATTGGTTATATACTGTTTGAAACAAAAGAGGAGTTTGAGGAGGAAGGAAGTGTGACACACGGACAATATACCCGAACTTTCTTTAGGTTCTGTTTTCTGGGTGGATTAGAGAGATAGTTAGTGAATACAATTCAGAAATATTCCAATATTATTTCTTACTACCATGTATAATACTTCAATCAATCACATCCATCGTTTGAAAACTGACACATGCGCAATACTATTGCCAGACTGATATATTATTACCACACTAACTCTAGTAGAAGGCAGTTACTTTCGTAAAGTTCAGATGTCGCATTCTACCACGGCTATTGCAAAGATCAAAGGAATGTCGCGGTCATTATACTGTATTATACCCTCATACGTACATGTAATAATTTTATACTATCAGAAAATTTATATTCATCTCGCTTGCACTTCATATTTTGCTAATACAACAATAAAGGCGATAACTCATCATTCAATTCTATACTCATAAAAATCAATTAGTATATCTTGTACAACAAAGTCATAAATGATTGAAAAACATTTGTCATTCAGTATAAATCAATCGTCTGCATTCCAGGATCGATACATGTAAACATTTCGATACATGGACAAGTTTTTCTTGAACTGCGTATTCAAAGCAGTACATATGATCCGTGAACATAAAAATAAATGTACTTGAAATATTTTTCAAAACAGATTTAGAATGCTAGTACCCCTACCATTTCACCTTTCTCGTCAGCAAAAAAACAGGCCTAGTTCGTTTCAGAAACTACAATGACGTCACAGTGACGTAATTCGTAGCTGTATAGGAACACGATCGGCTGCATATTTCTGAGCTGTAGTAGAATAGAAATAAAGTTCTTGTTTACGTGTACATTGCAGGGTAGCCTACATAATCTCAAAATGTTGTTTGAAATATAAGAGTCTCGGCTCTTTTATGTTTCAAAACATATCTCGACCAATTCTAGTAGCTTGAGTTCATACTCGAGCACGAACCGAAGCCGTTCTTTGAGACTGCTCGCGATAGCTCGCTTTGTAACCGGGAGGTCATGAGTTCGAGCCCTAATTTTTGTCGTAGCTGCATCAAACATGTGACGCACTAGTAAACATAGGTAGTGATTGATTGATTGCTTCTTCGTCAAACGCTGTAGCGCTCAGCATGTAGATACTAGAATCTCGGGTCTTTTGGATATAACCTTAGAAACGGAGGTTTCGTGTCGCCGCAGGCGTTGGTACGGTATAGATCCCTCACTGGCCTTGTTGTTTGGTACTATTATCTACAGTTAGTGACTTCTCAGTACGAGTGAAAAATTCTTGACGGGGTGTAAAACAAATAAATAAACTTCACTTGCTTAGGGACTACAAGCTTGTGCAGGGTATGTTTTCCCTCTTTATTCTTAGCAAATAAACCTCAATGTTTTGATGGTCTGAACTTTATTTATTTACATGTAACATGGATTAAGCATTATGTTTGCAGGGTTGGGGACTGTTTAGTAACCTTAAATAGCAAATATTTAGAAATTTTGCTAAGTTATTTTATATATTTCTTATTGTCAAATTTTCAGTGTATGTTTTCCATTGCTGTCTTTACTAAATAATGCATTTGTATACAAATTTGTATTTGGAGAGGTATAGATCAAGATGAAAAGGGAAGAAACCGCATAAAAAATACAAAATTAAGATTAGGACAAACATGGACTCCTGGACACACCAGAGGTTGGATTAGGTGCCCAGGAAGAGTAAGCATCCCCTGTTGACCGACCACACCCGCCATGTGCCTTCTCTCTTGATCAGGCAAAAGGACTTTCAGTAGAAACATTTTGATATATCTCATTATGAATTTGTTACATTTCCTTACCTTTTAGCCCTGACTTTTAATGATATTGCCAAAACCATAATATGTTTATGCAATTAAGATCCAATGAATTCATCTATTGTAGAAAATAGTAATTATTTATAATCATATAGAGTAAAACATTCGAATTCAATTCTTTATACCGAGCCAAACAAATTGCATACTAACCAAATAAATAATTCTGTGTAGTGTATTAAATTGTTTATGATGAATTCTATTAGAGGTGTCCAGCGTTTTATTCCTGTCAAATGTTTATCTAACTTTTTTGTGCAGCATCTTCTGGGTACTAGTATATCAGGTACATATATTTTTTTGTGAAATGATGAGCATCATTGAGAATTCTTATGAAATAAAAATTTCCTTAACATCATCTAAAGTGCTCGAGCTGGGCTTTGCCATTTCCGCGGAGACTTGTTTTCAATGTTCAAAAGTAGCAAATGTTTTACCCTCATTCGACTAAATGCGCCATTCTTGTTTGGCTCTTCAAAGTGGGGTAACGTAAACTTGTCATTTCTGTTTCTAATAAGTCTAGAATTTAAAAAAATTGTATATGCTTGGCTTACTTTCAGTTTGGGTCTGATCATTCAGTCACACCTGTTCAAACATATGATTCAGCCTTAGATCCTTTATCTTCCTCACCTAAACGTAAAGTTATACGTCAGCTAAAAATTTAATATGAACCATATATAGGCTCGTGAATTAAAAATGATAAACTACATCATTTACCGCAATCAATAATCTTTACAATGAAAGGTGAAGATAACGAACAGTGATCAATCTCATAACTCCCATAAGCAATGTCTATTAATTGAAATCCAGTTGAGAAGCAAAAAAATTTAATAATTATGATAAAATGTTATAATAAAACCCAGCTTGATACAGTATTTATAAAACAAATTTCCCTTGAAAAGAAACTTGTGAACGTTTTTAAAAACAATTCTCTTCGTGATTTTACTGACGCAACTCAAAAGAGAAAATTGTTAATTCAACACATACATGTATACTTTTCAGCTGTTTGCGAAAAGAAAAGGGGAAATAGTTCCACGTGCATTACAAAATTTCCGGAAAGAAATGTCTCACGCTGTAGCGAAAAGACCACGACTGCTTTTAATGGAAACATCCTCAAGGAAAGCTTGCCCTAAACCCTATTCGTAATAATCTGAATATTTGTACATGAAATTGTATTGTCTAATCAGTTGCATTGGTTTGGAGGAAGTCGGTCGCTGTTGCTGCATAAACCTATGTGAATTTCCTGGTAGACATCAATGGGATTATATGATTTGAATTATCATTTAGAAGAAGAAAAGTCGAACCGAATTGGGGAAGAACTATGGAGTTGATTTCTAATGTCAGACATGTTATCCATCGCCAACATTCGAAGTCCAATAATGAATTCTCCTCTGTAATTATGACGACCAGTATGCTTGGGTGTTTTTTAGCAAGCGAGAACTTTTTCCTTCAACCAGCTTGGAAAATATCTCCAGGATTTCGTTTTGTCCTTGTGCTCATGATAGTGTTAACAATATTAGCCACGTTTTCCTGGATTGGTGGCGTTGTTCTCGTGAAACTGAAACCCGACATATCTCTACTTCCATCTGTGTGGGATCCCGTGGCTAATCTCGTGAGACTTTGTCTTTGGGTCCTCGGTATTGTGATCATCATTCATCGTTGTCTGATCATTGCCATAAATGTGTCATGCTACTTTGAAATCAAAGCAAATGGTAATGAAGTAAAATTCATATATGCTTTATTCATTACACTCCATATAGCACAAGTATGTCTCGTGGTTATCCAATCAATTTCAATGTATGTCCTTCGCAAGATCAAATTACGGAAAACAAAAAGTATCAAGTATTTGCTATCGTTTATAGCTCTTCACCACGCCATTACCTGGATGTTCACCGCCTTCCGACAAGTGTATGGAATACGGACACATCACAAAGAAGTCGTCAACAAATCCACTGTTTTAGTAACCGATTGCTTCTGGGGTTCAAACTTACAAACAAAAGTTTTACATCCGACAGATGGCGTATACATACCAATGCAACAAACTTTCCATGTCCTCTATATATGTCTGACCACATTATTTTCATCATCCAAACGATATTCAACGAAAGAATTTCCTCAAGACACCAACAGAAGGACGCCTGAAAGCAGAAAATGTCCACAAATCAAGAGCGTCCTTCCTACGGCCCTCACATTAATGGCGTTTGTTCCTGTAACTGTGTTATGCTGGTTGAAATATAACAGCAGTTCAACACATCATTTACGAAAAGAATGGGAAGCAAGTTGGTGTATTTTTAAATTAGTTTTGATTTCAGTAATTTACCGTGGTTTCCACGTCATCCGGAAATCCAATCCGCTCCCTCTTCCACAACATTCCCAGACACTGATTGGCGAGGATCTAGTGGTTATCTTGCTTTCGTCTGGGATTTTTGCATATGAAACTGTGGAGGTTTTCGATTCCTTTATGTTCCATTATTCCGTTCTTCTAATAACTAAATGTATTTTGTCAATGACTCAATCATATCTTCAAACGGTCTTTATCGTCTGCTTAAGAAGAACTCGTATTCATGTACTGAAACGTGTACGGGTCCTAGTCATTCCTCTAACGGCAGGGAATTTTGTACTCTGGCTTTACGTGAACTTTGTCGTTGTGCTTCCGACGTTTGAGAGTGACGTAAGCATATTTGGGACTTCGTGGACCGCCATTAGACTTGTACTGATGTATGTCATTGGTTTTTATAGACTTTTGTCTTTCTTGTATTTGTATCGTATGTTCAGATTTGCAACTGCCAGATAAATGTAGTAGTGTGTTTTTATCTTAATGATAATAAAAACGACATGTACCATGCAACATGTGCACGTTTTAACTTATAGATCCACCCCATAAAAGTTTGTGGTCATGTGGTCAAGTTTAAGGGGCTTGTATTGAACTTTCATTGGTGCTTGTGACTGAGTTTTATTCAGGTACTTTTTCCAGAGATTTTGAGGTAGCAGTTGAAAAACGTTCTAGATTGCTGACAAGACATTTTTGAGATATTTTAGACCTTACGGACTGGACAGTAAGGGGTCATCCATAATTGTCAACCATTTTCCAAAGTGTGCAAAAAGCACACTTTTTGAGACCCCCCACCCCCTCAAAAAGTGCACATCAACCATTTTCAAATTCCCAACAAGAAGATCGACAATCAAGTTTATGAGCAATTTAGTTCAAACAATGAGTTCTTTAATATTGGTACCCCTATTTCTTGTTATATATGAATGATATAATGTTTTATAAATGTACAAATCTTGTGTACATAATAGATTTTTCTTTTCATAGAAAAAATAAAGATGTCTCTATCTTATCTTGTCGTCTTTTTTTTATAGGCATTACACTTTTATATTTTAAATGTGTATTTATAAACTTATTAAGACAAACTATCAGCATTAACAGTGGAGTATTAGAAATGCTTTTTTTTCTTGTTAAACAGGAAATGAAATTTAAAAAAAAATGTATAGAAGGATTCTAGATAGTAGAAACTTGAATTTATTTTTTTTTTTCAATTTGGTTTTCATACATGTGTTTGATATGCAAATTCATTAGGTAAAATCATTTACTGCACCAAAATGCAATCACTTTCTGTAATTTTATTACTTTACTTTTAATACTCAATATCTTATTCATAACCAACATATATATTACAACCATAAATTATATAAAACTACAACATAAGGATACGGAAACAAGCAAATATTGTTACATGTATATTTACCATCCCCTGTACATGCTGTAATTTATTTTTAACAAGTATTTTCTACCTGGTTATGTTGACTCGGGTGAGCGATAATTTTTTTTAATAGTTTCATATTTGTATTTTTTCAAACTGAGGTTTCAGATTCAGTTTTCAAACAAACTATGAATTTGCTTTAAATGCTCTCAGGTATTGGTTCTAGTATTTTGTTCATAATTGAAAATTTATAAGGGACCAGGAATGTTACGTTGTTACATATCAACTTTCTTCCTGTTGTGTAAGGTACTGGAATAAATAGTAATAAATCATTGTCCAGAACATTGATGCTTTACTATTTATCTAAAATTACCAAGAGAAAAAAAGAGCGTATGGTAAAATTGTCGATTTTTCTAAACACCCCCTCCCCCCGAGCGTGCTTTTTGTACACTTTGGAAAATGGTTGACAATTATGGATGACCCCTAAGTATCAACTTCTTTATTAACATGTCTGTATAATTAATTTCACTTTGAAAGAAGGGTGCGAGTTTAAATTATCAAATAAAAGTAAAATCTTTTAATTTATATTAAAGTCAAAGAATTTGGAATAAGTGGTTTTATACCGATAAAACAAATGATGGTCCTATGATTATGTATTTTTATTGACAGATTCACTTCTGGAACATCCAGTTGATATTAAATCATAGCTAGTATATGTACTGGGCTCTGTCCTATGGAGAAGTAATGGAATATTTGACCTATTATGTATGTTACGAGATTTATTAGTTTCGTAGACTCATAATGAAATTTTGTGAGATGTAAACATAATGTATATATTTATATTATCTAGATTAAGGGATAAAACTCTTAATGTCAAATCATTTCATTGTGACTAATAATCTATGCATGATATAATGTATTATTATGAAATAATATTTATGTATGTTTTATTTGTTATAGGGTCGAAAAGATACATTTTAAGTGTATATATCAGCATCAGATTGCATCGATAAATAAATGGATGAACCTAAGCCAGGAGTTTGGTGTTTTGCTTGTGATAATCAGTACTAACCAACCCTGTTTCATAAACTTCATTTGAGAAATGTTATACGTACATGATATCGTAGGCATTGATTAAAACAGAACCCTTCTACACTTGGAATACCATTACCAAACATCTTTCGAATGAGACCGTAAAATCCGGGACCCGTGACACAGCAGGTGTGGCACAATAAAGACCCTTCCAGCTCAAATGCCATAAACTCCGAGCATAGGCCTAAATTTTGGAGCCCTTCACCGGGCTCCAAATTTGAGTGAAAAATTCTCGAGAGGAACATTAAACAATATACACTGACACTGATTTTCACTACGGATAACTCCGTTTACCATCATAGATTGATCACTGTTATCTTCGCCTTTCATGAAAGGTGAGGATAACATACAGTAATCAATTTCATAACTCCCACAAGCAATACAAAATAGAAAGCTGTGCAAACACGGACCCCTGGACACACCAGAGGTGGGATCAGGTGCCTAGGAGGAGTAAGCATCCCCTGTCGACCGGTCACACCGGCCGTGAGCCCTATATCTTGATCAGTAAACGGAGTTATCCGTAGCCAAAATTAGTGTATCAAGAACGGTCTAACAATCGGTATGAAACAAGTCAGACAGCATTTAATCTAATGATAGGTAGTATTAGCAAACTAGATCGTTATAAAGACCATAGAAATTGCGAAATGCTGACTTTAAACTAGACTGTTGAAACCATCAGCTTGATTGCTAGTAGCCTGAATGGAGTTAAAAACTTACCATGCGCAGAACAAGCACTTGCGTATCGAATTATTTGAGAGATAGAAACGCCATATGCAGGTGATAATGGAATATTGCTACTTAGATATGGGAAGTTGATTATGGAGAAGTTTATGTTATGATTTTTATGTTCTCTTATACTAAGATGGTGATACCATACATGTAGCACATGCTGTGGTTTTATCATGAGATGATGCTTTTTAACATTCTTGTTGGGGGGGGGGGGGGGGGGGTCCAGACGATGGGGCTTTTTCAATGAAAGCTGGTGTTAATTCTTTATAAGATGGTGGTTTTGTGACAAATGGAGATTTTTTCATATTGTGTTGTGGATATTTCATTATAATGAGGTGATCACTCAGAACCCCTCGCATAGATTTCTATTTTTTTTTCACCCTTGGGCCCAAATAGGGGTCGAAAACGAAGTTAGATATATATATATATATATATATATACCATACATTCATATATATATATATATATATATATATATATATATATATATATATATATATATAGATGCTGTGATTTAAACAATAAAATCCTAGGTCTAACACACACAGGTAAACCCATTATCGGACATTCGGTTCAATGATGTTGTATGTTTGGGAAACATAGGGGAAGTTCATACGTGGTTTTTTTTCAATAAAGACACATTCTATGCAGTGGTAATCATAATACTAAATATATAGGTATATGATCATCCTTTCAACAGCCAAAGGCGCACTTCAAGCAATTCCAATTAAAGAGATTAACAGCACCGAAAATAAAAATTTCGTTATGTATTCTGTAAAAGTCTATCAAAAATGTGATATTATAGCAGTAAAGAATTGTATTTAGTCATTTCCATTTCTAGACTTAGATAAGCCTTTAGGAAATGATCAATCGAAATAAACTTACAATAAGAGAACAGAAGAGTTTATGAAAAACATCGAGTGGGATAAAAACATGTTATCGGCTATAAGGTAAATGTTATTGGAAAATTCGGTTTTTCAGTATTTATGTTATCGGAAATAAAGTTTCCATCGTGTTTCAAAATACCATATATAGCAATAAGTAGACACTAAATTGGTATTTTAGTGATTAAAAAATCGTGAAATTTCGTGTTGTTAGGTGGTCGGAACGAAGTAACAGAGTCGTATAATTATAGAATTTGTGTTGCGCCATCTCATCTACTGGGTACTGAGTTGATGGATCTAATGGAAATTAAAGAGTTTTCCTCTTGACAATTTGTATATGTGTGACTAACTGTCAGACAAAATAGTAAGCTAGTTCATGTAAGGTATGGGGCATTTTATACTAGGAAGAGGGAGCTTGGACTGATGCCAAGTTATAAAATGATCGTGTAAAAATTTTGAAAACATTTTTAAAAATCTAAGCCCCTCACTATAAAAATGATCCATGACCACTATCCGCTTGTTTCTTGATCATTCAGATATATGACAACGTCCACGATCTCTGGGTTGCTTTGATATTGGTTTATGATATTGCATCTTTGAATCCGAATTTTATATTTTCGTTTCAGATACCATCAATGTTTTCACGTGCTACTACTGTAGCTTCTCGGCATGTCATTTCGAATAATAGTAGAACCATCCTAATGATGTTATTAAATACAGACAATAAGTCATTAACGATTTAACAGTGATATTTCAACGCTATACAATGAGAAAATGGCCTAAATTCGTAAACCTAACAAAGATACCCGAGTGAAAAAACATGTACAGTAAGCTACTAAGAACTAAACGTTGATGTACTACCTACCAAAGACCATTCCACATGTAAATCAAATGTAACAATACTAATTTCTACATAGAATGTATAGCGGCTGACACATGCACCAAAACGCACTAACATGAATGGGTGGGCAGGGATAAATACACGCCCCTTTGTCCATCATGATCAAACCCTAACTTGATGGTACAGTCATTTTCCGACCATACAGAACATGCAATTTGGTGCCAATGCAATTTAGTCCGATAATTATGCAAAAAGGTATTTTTTATGCACTTAACACATTTATTCACTAACCATTTGATATCACGCTATAGGGCTGGTTCTTGCCCTGTTGTTTGATATTGCGCTATAGGGCTGGTTCTTGCCCTGGTGTTTGATATTAGTCTCTTCGACACATTTCTCATTTTCATTGCATTCTTTGAATTTCACACCACATATATACTTAAATTGTACGTACATGAATTTAGATATTCACTCTTATTTGAATGTTTGTCACCATAAGCAGAGTATTATATGTCTCTGTTTTAAGATAAATAGATACAGAACGCCTATTTGTGTATCTGATAATCACTGTGTATTCCTTTCCCAGAAGGAAGGCAGTGTTTTAGTGTGAATTCTTCTTCTTCTTCCGCTTCTCGTACAAAGTTTGTCCCGGACATAACATTTTTGTCTTTCGACATATAGGCCTTTGATATTTGGTATGTGAATATACCATGATACGACAGAGTGTCATGTATTATACATGTATTTGATGACCTTTGACTTTTATATAACAGACAAATATTTAGAATTTTTTGAACATTTTTGTTGCCCAAACCATAATTTTTTTGTCTTTTTACATAGGCCTTTGATATCTAATATATGGGTATACCATGATAAGACAGTGTGTCACGTGCCATTTTTGACGACATTTGACCTTTTATGTAATGGTCAAATAATAAAATTATTTGGGAATTTTTGTTGTCCAGATCATAACTTTTTTTTGTCTTTTGACACAGGCCTTTGATATTTGGTATGTGGGTAAACCATGATACATGTATGACAGTGTGTCACATGTCATTTTCATGATCTTTGACCCTGACCTTTTATGTAAAGGTCAAATGATAGAATTTTAGGGCTAGGCCTTTGGTATTTGGTATGTTGGTATACCATGATAAGACAGAGTGTCGCGTGTCATTTTTGATAACCTTTGGCCTTGACCTTTTATGTAAAGGTCAAATAATAGAATTTTTGGGCATTTTTGTTGTCCAGATCATAACTTTTTTGTCTTTCGACATAGGCCTTTGATATTTGTTATGTGGGTATACCATAATAAGACAATGTGTTATGTGTCATTTTTGCTGATCCTTGACCTTTTATGTAAATGTCAAGTAATAGAAATTTTGGAGCATTATTTTCCAGACCATATTTTTGTTTTTGGTCTTTTGACATAGGCCTTTGATATTTGGTATGTTGGAAATTTGATTTACTATCATATGTTCACAACACTGTTCCTTGTTAAAGCTCATATACATGTAAGCTAATTAAAGACGATCCCCCAAAATGCTTTTAAAAAGCTATGGAAAATGGAAGAGGAGACATCATTTTTAATGTGCTTAAACAATTCTTCCTAGTTTTTAATCTAACTGGATTGTATCATACATAGAAAAAAAACAAAGCCCGATGAACCCGATGATGAGATTATACAACTTGTTTATAAAAGCAAAAAAGGGCAATAAATTGCACTTTTTATTAGAAGACAAGTTTTTACATCTTATTTTATTTTATATACAACTCATTAAATGGCCAATGCTGAGCAATTAGTGTTATTCTTACTATCCTTTACATTAACACCAATCTAATTACCGATAACCAAAACTGGAGTTTCCGATAACATTCAAAACAATAGACCGGATTTCCGATTACGAATTAAAATCAAAACTATTGCTTGTAGATTGACAAAACTTGTTACAACAGACATTGACCATATGTTATATTGTTGACAGTAAGTAATGGTTGATAAATTGCAGAAAATGTTAGGTTGCTTTTACATACAATAAAAAGTGTGACCAAAATGCCTAACAAAATTGGTATATTCTACCTTTGTAAACGTCCCATTCTTCTACATCAACACTACAGAATACATCAGCGCATTTTACTTGACTTTTATTATCTATGGTTCAACGCAAACCGGTTGGCATGCCCTAAAAGAACGACAATCACAATGATTTTAAGCAAATAAACTTACCAGTCAGAAACCAATTTCAACCGAATGTCCGATAACAACCGTATAGCTGATAACGCGTTTACCCGTGTGAGCAACGTTATGACTTTCGACAGGAGTCGCGTACCAGTTATTGTAATCTCGGTTGAGATTCGGCTCGGCTGAATATTTGGACTGACAACTTCAACGAATCTCGAAGCAGTCCTTCATAATTCATGTCTGGAAATTTACTTTCAGCTTCGACCGGTTCTAGCAATTAATGTGCACTTAGGTGACACTGCTGTTCTCTCCATATAAGTGATTTGACTGTTAAACTAACTCTCTATCACTGTTAATTTTGTATTGCTTACCTTCTAGGTATAAAAAATCCCCAAATGAAAATAGGCACTTAATTTTCCGTTCACATGAAGATTTCCACGGCACAATATTTTATCTCCTGGAATTGAAGAGTTCCTATAGTCTGCTTTATCTAGTTACTGATACATTGTATCTCTACATACCTACTTGCATTTCGCTAATTTAAAACAAACTATAGGAACTCTACAATTTTGGGAGATAAAATTTTGCGCTATAGAAGTCTTCATTTGAACGGAAAAATTAATGATGGTTTATTTTATGGGATTTACATACTTAGTCGGTAAGTAATACAGCATTAATAGTGATACAGCTTTGGTTTGATAGTCAACTAATTGATTTGAAGCGATCAGCAGTGTCACCTAGGTGCACATTAATTGCTAAAACTGGTCGAAGCAGAAAGTAAATTTCCAGACATGAATTATGAAGGACTGCTCCGAGATTCGGTGAAGGCGTCAATCCAAATATTCAGCCGAGCCGAATCTCAATCGAGATTACAGTTATTGGTGCCAGGTGCAATGCATAGTTCTCCGTTTTAAAAAAAAAGATCAGTTATCAGTTGGCATGGTGCGTACATAGGGGACATCCCCGTAATCTAAAGACCTGAAAATTCGATAGACTTCACAAGTCTTTCACCATTATTTTTTTGGCTAAAAGTGTTGCGTGAAAGATCGATAGAAGTAAGTTATTGAAATACATGATAAAACCAATGGGAATTTGTGTTTCATTTCATGTCGTGGCGGGTGCTTGCCCTTAGTTCTTAAGAATCCCACAGGTATTTAAATGGCAAATACATAATAAGAGTTTAAATATGGATGAAAGTCAGTTCTTCGTCACAAGAGTTTAAATATCAGGCACGGAGCCCCGATCAGGGAACTTTACCGCTTCTGTTTAACACCCTCTTTACATATATTATACGTAACTTTATTGACAAATCTTAAACCTCAATTGTCTGCTTTCATCATCTTCGCTAGTCAAGGGTTTTCGGTCCACTCCGCTCCCCATAAATTTGGTTAGCGAAGATGGCTTTCATATCCGCAATCTTATCTTCTCCTAACTGTATTCAGTTGCGGGCCTGCTATCGATGCCCGAGTTTCCCCTTCTTTCACAAACAATGTCTGTGTTCCATTGACATTATTCAGATTTTCATGTGCAAGGCATTGATTTCATTTAACAAAACAAACACCGACAGTCAAACTATATTCAGTTGCGTATGAGGGTGGTAGTGAAGAGGACGATCCACAGGACGGACCCGATGCCAAGTAGCTCGCTACGCGAGTCGACTTAAAAATTTGCAATCTTTATTCCCATGAAAATTTTTACTCTGACATAACCCCAAAGAGTCACGACATAGCCATGATACAAGGTCAAAAATCTTGGTATGAGATGTAAAGGTATCAATATGAAAACTCTACCATAAATACTATTAGTTCAAGAGATATATTCCTACATAAAACTGTCATCCCCTATTATAGCCCCTAACTACCTCTGGCGATCCTGAATTGAACAAAAACTTGAATTTGCACTACATGAGGATGCTTGCATATAATAGCTGTTCTTAAGAAGATTTTTAAAGATGCTTTCCTATTATATTCCCATATGAAACTTTAATCCCCTATTGCGGCCCCATCCTACTTGGGAAGCGGATCATGATTCAATATAAATATTCATAGTCCTGCTATTATTGGGAAGATTTTTCCTATATATCCCAATGTGAAGTGCCAATCCTCTATTGTGGCCCAACCCTACCCCTGGTGGCCATGATTTGAACAAACTTGAATTGTCACTATTTAAGGAAGCTTTCATGTATATGGTTATTAAGATTCTAAAATGATCCCACCCTAATTTTGCCTTTTCTTGATTATCCCCCCCCCCCTCCCCGGAGGGAGCATGACCCCATATTTGAACAAACTAGAATCTCATTTACTCCAAGAATGATGATTGCCAAGTTTGATTGAAATTGGTCTAGTAGCTCTTAAGAATTTTTAATATGAGCCACAAATTTTTTGCTAATTCTTAATTGCCTTCATTTGAGAAAGGGTGTGACACTTCATTAGCACAAACTTAAAAATCCTCTTTACCCAAGCATAATTTATGGCAAGTTTGGCTGAAATTAGCCCTGTAGTTCTGGAGAAGAATTCGAAAATGTTAAAAGTTTGTGGACAGATGGACAGATGCCACACAAAAAGGAACCAGGAAAACTCACTACAGCTGAGTTAACAAAGGGTTCTCAAAATACTATAATGTACAGACAACAGCTGTTAACCAGCTGGTCCATCAAATGCTACCAACTGACCAAAGGGAGAGAAAAAAATTGAAATACACATCAACATTATTGATTAAAAACATCAATATACATGTATCAGCACCACATTGATTTATTTGGATTTGCTATACATAATCACATATTCACTGATAGACAGATCTATATGGAAAAATCAATAAGGAATTGTTCTCTTTATTACAGTCCAAATGTCTTTCAATAATAATAATAATAATTTCATTTCTCAGTGTCAAGTTAATTTTTTTTTAAATACAAATGCTTCTTAAAGCATGAATATAGTTCTTTGACATAAACAATGTATCCATTTTCAAAAACTAGAATCTACTTATCACTTCCAATCTAATCAACACATGTTAGATCTGCTTGCATACTCATGCAAGTATGTGAGCAAATATATCATCTAATGTCAATTAAATTGATCATTTCAGACTAAATAGAATGAAACAGAAATATTAACACAAAAAATAAATCCCGAGCAATTCAAGATTTTAACAGGGATGAATTTTCAATTAAAAAGTGTGAACATATATATTCAGTCATAGGAAAACTATATTTGTATGCTTTACATCTAGAAAGATTTAAAAAAAAAAAATGCAAAACCCTAGCAATACAGATATTCCAAAGTATGAGTATGTACATGTATTAAGTAACCATACACTGTACGCACTATACCGCTCGTTATTCCCCAGGTGTACATGTAACACTGAATAACACCATCAACAGTCTCTCACACATTCAACTAATACATAAACCCTGAATTAAAAAAAAGATTGAAATTGAAAACTAATTCTAGTACATTTTATGTACATACACAATGCAAACTTTATGTACATGAAGTTATCATTACAAGTATTGACAACCAAGATAATAATCTGAGTGACAATGTAAGAGTTCAATAAATACCGTCGCTTTAATTCACAAAGCAATAAATATGCAAGAAGGGTCTCGGCTTATTCAAATTATAAATCATAATTTGATTAATGACTTCATGGAAACCTAAAACACTTAGATGCATTAAAAGCATGGAACACAGAGCTGAAGTTTTAATCTGCTTGGTGGAACAAATATGTCAAGCGAAAGTATACGATAAAACATGTTCAATACTGTAACTTAAGTGTACACTCGAATGAAGATCACTAACATAAATATGGGTTTATATGTACAAAGCAAATGAGGCACACCATCTGTTCAGAAACAACTTTCTGCAACATCAAAATCTCCTGCATTTTGAGATTATGCTATATTATTTAATCACTGAAAGTCTTCAGTTGCTGAAATGTTCTGATTTCGAAATCACTACGGAAAAAATATGCATGAAATAGACAACACATAGAATAACCTGTAAAATTCTCCTTACGACAGGTGCACATTAACATAGCTTGATTATTAATCACTTTTAAAGTTCCTACCATACAGGCACAGCCTGGAGTCAACAATCTGGATTTAACAATTGAAAAATCTAATATTTTAACAATGCATTCAGATATAACAAGTTCTGCTCATCACTATACAAAAAAAAAATTTGTAACAATAACAATATACGTATTCTTGATGAGTAGAAATGAGTCCGATGATGAAAATGATGTACGTGATGGGGAGAAAAATAAATGGCACTAAAAATATATTTTAATTGCAGAGATGTAAACATGATTGTTCTATATGTCGTATGCATAGAGATTTGATAACAGTATTTTAGTCATTCTCGTAAAAGTTAAGCATTCCAAGCATAAAAAAACCCAGTCAGCAACAGAATAACACCGTTCAATATTAATAGCGAACCACAACAATGCCTATCAAAATATTTTTGCATCAAATTCAAACTTCCTCCACTTAGGAAATTTTGCTTTGCTTTAAATAAGGGGAAGAAACTTTTCAAATCACTTTATCATGATTATAACATCTTGGCTAATATTCACTTTAAAGCCAGTGTCTACACATTTCTGTGCTGTAGAAATTCAGCGTTGAAAAAGATGCATATCAACAATCCATATGCCTAAATGAACTATGTGCATAATTATTAATAATGTATATCATAAAATGAATAACTTATGTGTACATGTGATTTCTACAACTACGACATGTGTCGACAAATTGTCCTTCGTCACATCTAATTATCACTAAATGTACATATATACATGCCTCGAGGGATACATTAGTGGATGGTGATCGTGAATGAACCACAAGTCAGTACAAGACACAGATGAAACACAGCGCAACATGACAAATTTTGAAGACCGTCTGCTGGTGGCGAGGAATCCGGGACTAGTGGGAACTCTTCTTGCCCCTCAGCTTCCCGGGACTAGTGGGAACTCTTCTTGCCCCTCAGCTTCCCGGGACTAATGGGAACTCTTCTTGCCCCTCAGCTTCTCTATGATATTGCCCAGCTTCAGCACTGGTCCCAGTTTCAGTCCTAGGTACTTCATCATCATGTCACTGTTCAACAGCATGAAGGCGCCACCATCTATTTCCTGTAGATGAGGAGAAATTTCATTTTGTACATTTACTTGTGTTACTGTCACTGAATACATACCGTACTCATACCCTTAATAAACAGCACTTTGCATTGGTTTTATTTTCCTGATCGTTAATGTAATCACAAATACAGCGAAAATAAAACCCTAGCGAATATTTCCCCTTTTACAGTATCGGTACAGTACTGTGATACCTGATCAATGGAAGCAATAATTTCTTATCAATCAAGATTTACATGTAGTTTGATGTCCTATTCAAAATGTCATAACACATTACACAAGCTAGCTATTCATATTTCTTATTTATAGTCAAACTTGTTATAACGGCCACATTCATTCCATGATCACCTCCTTCATGAGGTCATTTTATTTACTCCTGATGAAATATCCAGTTAGCGGTCACCCGTGTAATGGGGTCATCAAATTTCATATGAAATCATTCAATTCTGCTTTTGGTGGCCTTTTCAACCAATCACATGACCCGTCTTTATCAAAGTCAGGTAATTCCTGAATGAACTGTTACTATTATAAACAATCAATCAAGTGTGAGATTGAGAGAAACTACAGCAAGGGTATTCACTTCAAATGGAATGGAGCTAAGGTCTAAAGAAAAGTCCTCAATATAAAAGACTGAACAAGATGTGTATGTTAAACACTGATGCCCCCCCCCCCCCCCCCCCCCCCCCATACAGAGGCAGAGTAATTGTGGTACCTCTTGTCACATGGAATACACATATGAAATCCCTAGCCATTCAAAAGTTATGGCCTAGGTTAAAGAATTTCAAAAGTAGGTCAAACTCCCCAAGGTCAAGAGGTAAAAAATGTTGGTACCAAAAGATGTGAAATAACATCCATTCAATTGTTATTGCCAAGGTTAAAGTTTTTGTCGACATACAGACCAAAAACTAAATGCCCCCCCCCGAATTTCTGATTACACGGGCATTGATATGAGACCCTTAAAATGGAGGAATCAGAATGTGAGCCCCCGCAGTAACCATTAAATCAGGAAAATTTAGTTACAAATAGTTTCAAACATACACGGATAACAAAGGACTACATAAGAACCAAAAGTACAAAAACAAAAATCACAATTAGTTCAAAAATTGAAAGGAATTCATTTCTACGTGTAATTTCCTTGAATGTGTCCTATACTGAATAAATCATAATGTTCAAATATTCATGTTATATTCTATAATATAGTAATTTAAAACACGAAACCAACAAAAATTGGAAGATAATTTTCTAGAAAAATGGACCTGTATTCAAAGATCACCTTTCCATAAATTTTATTTTTACAGATTCCTGCAGGGGACTGATCAATACATGTTTGATTGATAGTTCATTTTACTATGCCATGAGAGTATATACCAGATCATTCAACACTAGACTTTACTAACATGTTTCCTGAAGACTTCAGTGTGTGTAGCCAGCGTTGAGTCCACTTCTGAAATGTACTGAGCCACATCATCTATCGTCCAATCATTAGGATCGGACGACAGCTTACGGGGAGGAGGTCTGCTATCTGTTGTGGAACTGGCTGTAAAGGAAAAATTATTTACCTTTTAATTTTCATTCAATTCAGGTGCCTAATTCAAAATCTTATGGAAGCATCAATCAATTTACTGGTTCTGAAATGCTCAGCTGAGAATTCTTGTAAGTTATCTAGTGGCTGTTCCGTTTTATGGGTATAAATGTAAAGTTTACTAATACAGTCAAACTTTGTTACCTCAAACTTGATGGGACCAAGAAAAATATCAGAGAATTCGATATACTGAGGGTAAAATACTTGGAAGGATAAGTGGTTGGGACTTCCAAATCACCTCGACATATCCATGGTATTCGAATTATCAGTGTTCTAGATGTCGAAGTTCAACTGGATAAGTTTACTTATATACAAACTGTCTCAATTCTAGTCCTACTGAATGAAGACATCGTTCGTTATATGTATCAAACCGAAGATATCAACAAAAACTGCATTATCATGAGAGATAACCAAGCTGAATTCCATTTCTACAGCGTCGAGTTGACTTTATATATATTGCATGTGTACTTAATTTAATAGCAAAATTCGATTGAAGAATTATAATTGGAGGTATACAATATTTGGTGTGAATGTAACACGCCTGTTGAATCATCAGCATCTCATTCTCCAGCACTACAGTATGAACCTCACAACATTAATTACACGTACAGCAGTACAACACACCTTCTGCGGAATCGTAGGCAGAAAACCTCCTGATCTTCTGCTGTGTCTTCAGGGCCTGATTTTCCACAGAATCTGACGACCACCGCCTCTTCAGTGCTCTGTTGATGGATGTCCGATTCTCGTATTCTTCTGACTCTAGGGGCTCTACAATGAACATACAGAAATTGTACACAGTTCTGGGCTCTACAATGAACATACAGAAATTGTACAAAGTTCTGGGCTCTACAATGAACATACAGAAATTGTACACAGTTCTGGGCTCTACAATGAACATACAGAAATTGTACACAGTTCTGGGCTCTACAATGAACATACAGAAATTGTACACAGTTCTGGGCTCTACAATGAACATACAGAAATTGTACACAGTTCTGCAAACAATATGGTTTTTTCGTGTAAAGATAGATTTAGGCATCAGTACATGTAAATCATCGAAATAGAGACATACATGCACATATTCATACACAACAGAAGATATGTATACAAGTGATACAGTCTGGAATCTGGACCAGGAGATGGGCCTTCAAAACGCAAAAGATCAGGGGATCATTTCCTGGAGATTTTTATCATCAACATACAGTGTATAAAGTAATTAAAAGAGCCACTGCCAACCCCAATTTTTAATGAAAATTTAACTTTTAGAATTAAAGATCTATCTACATGTATATATAATTGTTCCCATTCAATATGATCATAATAAAAGCATCTTTCTTTTCAATTTGACACATTTACATAGGTCAGTGTATATTCAAAACAGTAATTCATTCACTACATTTTGGTAGCAAAATATATGTACATTGTATATGTACTGTGAATTCATAACAATTATTCTTTAAAAAAAACATGAGTCGCCGATGAGCAGATTATCAATGCTTGTCTAATCCGTGCAATTAAAATAACATCATGAACATGGAGCTCTGCTTCCTCGAGAAATAACATCTTATTTTAATTACTAGTATGCGTCTTAATGAGAAAATCAGGTTTTGACTCTTGGTAGGAGACGCTTTTTGATGTTTGAATTCAGGAGCCTCCTGGCCGATCCAGATGATATTACAAGTATGCATATGGACAAAGACAAGATTAAATTGTAGGTGTAAACAACCATGTATTTACATTTTGGAATCATTGATAAATGTGAAAATGGACCCTCCTTTGCTGTATTTAGCAAAATGCTAGAAAGTTTCTCCAATAAATGACACCCAGCGCCGGAGTTTTGCCCTTTATTCACTACAGTAAGACCACTTACTCTTAAAATCACTACCTGTCTTCTTGTCCCTGTTACACTGAGCACAGTATCCATGTAATGGCTGACTGGCAAAGAGATTCTCACAACAGCCCAGCTCCTCCAGCGATTTCTCTACGAAGCGCCAGACATCCGACACCTTTTCTATAGGTGGAAGTCGCTTTGTATGTGTCTTGTTGCCCTGGTTTGCTGAAATATAAACCATGCATTGTACATCAACATCTACTTGCTGATCTACAATTACAGCTGGATACTCTCAAGGGCCTAAATCACTAACCTGGCTAAATAATTTCAGTTAATTAAAACCATGGTGGCCAATATAAATTTCAAATCGTTCAAAAAGAGCAAGAACACTTATATGCAAAACCACTAGCATAAGCTTTGTATGTACGAGGACTGGATACACCCATTCTGGAGAAGAAGTCAATTCATAAGTCATGGTGGTAATACTGACACTCTGATAACAATAATCCCACTAGACTACTATAGGAATTTTTCTATTAAGGAAAATGACTTGAAATGCATTTGTTCTGGAGAATGACAATTTTGTTTGGACCAATCTAGAGCCATGGTGGCAATATGAAAATTTGGATTGTTCTAAAACAAAACAAGACTTCTGCATGACCCCTTCATATTTGCACTAAGTACAGTGACTAGGGATGATGTTGTTCTTGAAAAGTTGGTTTTGTTTTGGCTAATCAAAAGCCATGATGGCTGAAATTCAAATAGACCCAAAAAAGTAAAACCTATTAAGTGGGACTACTAGAAGAATATTTGTTGGGTGTGGTGACAGGGTTTGCAGCCATTATAGATGTGACTATTTACAGATCTAAATTAATGACAGATGAACAATGAGTGATGGTAACAGCTCACACTGGCTTTCGCTCAGGTGAGCTAAAAATAAAAGCATTCTGAAAAACTTAAATCCCTGCTCAAAATTCCCATCATACATCACATAAAAATTCATTCAAACCTATCTATATTAATCTCATGATAAAAATCTTGTCTCCTCATACCGATATGCACATGTCAAATTCCCACATAACAACAATGATAACCCCACACATTTTTGGATGCTTACCTGTGATAACGATCTTGCCATTACCATCCTGAATGAAGTTGTACACCTGTTTTTCGTGATTAGCACAATCCACACAGGCCTGGATGACCTCCCTTAGTACTTTCTGGTAAGCACCCGGGCCATACTGACTAGGAAGCTGTTCTATCTTTTTGGGATTCAGTAAGATGCCACAGCTGCAGTTGTGATTTACAAAGATGGTGACTGAAATAGAAGCCATGTTTGCTGGTTGAATATGAATAAGATTTATGATCTATTTACCTGAATTTTTCCCAGTACATGTATCTACATTGCTGTATATTTGTCCATCAGATTTTGATATTCGAATTTGAAATAAAAACAGAGCCTTTGTTGAAAAATGATCCACACCTATTGCTGTAAAACCTTAATTCTTTTTTTGAAATGTTGCAATAATTGACACTCTACTTGTAATTAGAAGTTTGTCATTACCTTTGTCTGTGGCCGTGGTGGATGAGCTGGTGTCGGGCTCCGTAACAGTAATAACGGGAGATTCTGCCTGGAGAGGGGACACAGATCTATCATGGGGGAGGTTTGGACTGGTGGGACCAGAGGAGGAGGAGGAGGAAGAGGATTTGGATGTGTTGCTCTGATTTCCGGGAGAGTGAGCAGACTGGGACACAGATGACTCCCGAGATTTACTCTTTACCTGGGGGGTACCTGTGTAAAAGTTCAATGTAAAATGTAATTCACATCTCAATGTAAAATGTACTCCACATCTCAATGCAAAAATGTAATCCACATCTCAATGTAAGATCTCAATTTTCAAACTTTCATTTCACTGTAAGATTTTTTTTTAACTCTACAGTGCTACAATTTCAGGATTCGTTACAATGGCAGAATCAAGATGGTTTTAATTTCACTTTCACATAATCTACTTTTAAATTTTCGAATAGCATTGAAATATGTTTAATATATTATTCACTATGGGTTGTATTTTCACTGAAAAATTATAAATTGTGAACATAGAAAAATTTAAACCATTGTTAATTTTCAAATCTAAAGTATGACTTAAGTTCAACTCCAATAAATTGAACAGCTGTCGAAGTAGATACACAAAGAATTAAAAAAACAAATCCAAGCTTGTAAACAGTAGAAACCATTCATGTGAAATAGTGTTGTATAGATTTACAGTTACAACTCTTTTTTGGCTTCAACTGTATAATGAAGTATCTGGTAGAGAATATAATTTAGATAATACACTGTACATTTACTTCTAAGTTTTCTTGACAGTACATGTACACAAACCTTTTTGCCCTGGGGGCTGAAGTGGGTGTCCACTCATCGCACACCAACCCACAGGAAACAGATCCCGTGTATCGCGCCTGGTCCAGTAATCGAAAGCTCCCCTCCAGCCATCAAATGTGACATGAACCTCCTCTCCCTTCACTGCACCAACGGTTGCTGGACAAATCAACTGGGGGTTCTTTCTGTCGACAGCCTCTAGCTTCATACCAATTTTGAATTCATTTGTTTTTGGCGTGGAGGGCTCCTTTTTAAAGCAGCCCTCAGGAGATCTCTCTGCTCCTGTCAAAGTCTTCTGCAGAAATGATGGCCATAACGTTGGGTTCTTGCAGAAACCTTTAATGATTCAAAAATCCACTGTCGTAAATCATGGTTACTTAAAAAGATTATTACTTAATGATTATATCATGGATGACAAAGTAAAATGGATTGTGCACAACCTCGCCCCAAGCATCAGCATAGCAATTGTGACAAATTTGATTTTGACCTTCATCAGCCACAGAGCTTTGACCTTGACTTTCAAATTACCATACATGTAGGAAGTCTCTAGTACAATTCAAAAGGTAGGAATAAGGTTAAAGTTGTGAACAGACAATGAAACAGACACAGAGAGAATAGAAATGATGTACCATCTTCACTCTTGGTAACTTAAAATATTCCATAGATGTAACAAATGATGTTTAATATAATTCGAGATGTGTTTGTGAAGATAACTTGCCCCCGAGCGAGACCACATTCAAATGTGGCAAATTTGACAGATGACCTTGACCCATATCAGTCCAGTATCTTTTAACTTAACCATTCCGTTCAAAAGGTATTACATGTATCTCTGGCAGACAGATAGAAGGGGCAGACAAAACAATATACAATCTGATCTTTGATTCTGGGATCCCAAAAATCAACTGTCCATATCACTTCCATCCCTAAAACTTTCAAAACAATTACTTCAACCGTAGAAGTCCTGTGATGATGCTGGAGGTTATATAGTTCCATAATGTACTGTAATAAATAACAAACCTAAAGGAGGTTGTAAGAGTCTTCCTGTTTTTTCACAGAACCCCACAGGGTGTAGATCTGCGGAGTCCACCAGCCTCCAGAAGTCATTCGTGTTATCACTGCCGTCCAGTCGCAGGCGGAGACGAGGGCCAATCATCCCCACCACAGTCGCCACGCATATTGAGGTCAGGTTACGGGGGTCAACGGCCTCAATCTTCTGGTTCAGTTTGAACTCATTAACAGGTGGTTCTACTGACTAATAAACAAGAGTTTGCTTTTTTACATCAATTATTTATGTGCATTACATATACAATGTACATCCATAGAATTACATATCATATAATACTTCTGAATCATACTAACCTAGCAAAATATACCGGTTTATTCATGCCATCTATAAAGTAACATCTCATTAAACAATTAATTACTTAATAGATCTACAGCATTCAGACCAGCTTGTGAAAGTGAAAGTTGAAAATAAGAAAACATCGAACAGGGAATAATAGTTTACTTAATCTATAATCTACATTTTGTCAATTTTGTGGTACTCATACTTCAAATCATTTTTATCATGGTGAATAGGGTGCAACTGTTGTCTGACTCACCTGTTTAAAACAAGACTGGGGTGCAGGTACACCATCATTTTCCTTCAGATACTCATCCCAGTCAAAGCTACCTGTAACCCACAAATCTATAGATATACACCTGTATTCAATTCTTTTTATAAGTAAATATAAGTGTATTGTAAGAAATAAAACAAATTAAAGCAAAGCATGTATGCTCCTGACTGGAGGGGGTCAAAACAGGGTTATACATGAATTCATCAAAATCAAAAATATATCACAGGTCAAAGGTTTCAGATCAGTTTGCTACCATTCATCAAATTAAAAACAAAAACAACCCCAAAAAACCCATATTATTTCCTATGATGAGTTCTGATTGGTTAACAAGCCTGGTGTAAATTTCTGCTCCTAAAATTTCACAATTACAAACTACTATTAAGTATAAGTTTTAATCAAACGAAATAAATTAATTAAAGCCTAGGACTTGGAGCTTCTTTAATTTTTTTTAATTACTAAATAATCATACATGCATGTAATATTACTTGGTTACATAGGAAATACTTTCCTTATCTGGGTCTATAATGAAGGATGAATGGGGATTTACCATTACCTTTAGGATTCACCCTGCGGCCTCAGGGTGCATGGAATACAACCTGGGGGTAAATCTCCATACATATTTGATTGGACCTGGATAACTAATAACACATGCATTTTTTTTATTTTATTGACTTTTTTAAATAAATTATGTATGGCCTTTTGCCTGCTTCAATTCAGTTTATGTAGAAAACCAGCGGAAATCAATTCCATCAACAATGGCACGCTATTCCACCTTATGATTTCTACAGTGTGTGTTTGATAGGTGATCCATTTAGATGACATATCAATAGCATTACTATTGGAACTGTGGTATCTTACTAGGCTTCAAAGAATTCATTTCTAATTCAAAATCCTCTTATATACATAGAATAATATGAATATCATAATATACATCCACATGTAAATGTAGTCTGCATGTATCCAATAAGGTCCATCATCAACCAGCACATCTTACTTCTTACTTGTACGTACATCACCTATACACGACACATTTACATATTTCTCCTCCAAGATATATATCTAACATATGTCTTAATAGAATGCTGTAGTTCGATTATTTATAGATTACTTCAGGGTAACTGCAGACATTAACCTGATGGCTATGACAATGCTATTTGTATTTGTATTGTGCAAACCATAATGAATTAATTCATTTAACACAAAGCAAAAAGCCCATGGGGTGTATTGCTCACCTAAGAAGATATATAACATTTTTAAAAACACAAAGTGACTCTGGTGGGGTCATGGTGTGAACAAACTTGGATCTATTCTGTATGAGGATGGTTGAGTTGTTTTTTTTTTAAGTTTACATGTCTATTGTGCCCCTGCCCTAATCCTGGCTTTGGGAGTCAATGTCTGAGCAGACATAAACCTACTCTATATATAATAAGGCTCTGAGCTTTCGTGTAAGTTTGGGCTTCATAGCCAAGTGTTTTTGGGGATGTTGCATGGTTAGTTGATAAATTGCACCCTGTATATCTTTTTCTACTCATCTATCTCTGTATAATTATGTTACGTTAAACCCTAAATCTCCATCATTAGATACATTAAAAATCTTATAAAAAGCCCTTATTCAAGGCTTCCTTTGTCTATTTTTGTTTTCACATTTGATACATTAAATTACACAAGGAAGACTTAGTTGTTTTCTTGGCTAGTTATAGAAAATAACACATTACCTTGTGAATCGTACTGATAGGATCTTCCTTTTCCTGTCAGTGTGTTTGTCATTGTCTTCTGAGCTCCTGTCTGCTTCTGTAACAAGGAAACTTAAAGGTCAGATAAGATGTTTGGTATTTTTTGCAAATACACCATCAAAAATGAAAAAAAAAAATTCTCTCTAAAATTCAGGATATCAACATCCAGATGCACTATGACAAAGAAAACTGTTTAGTTTTCTTCAGACTAGCACAAGCTATTCTTTTTTATTACATATAAACCGTACTACAATCTTCATGCCCTTTATAATTATATGTATATTGAAGTTACATGCAATCATTTACACTGAATTTCCCATCCTTAAAACAACAGTCATACGTGTCTCACTAAGCAGTAATCCAATATACGTGTGTATCCATTCTGAGATATTGAAAGATCACTTGATAATGGCGAACATTTTTGTACATCACAAAATTGATGCATGACATTAATTACCTAGTGAGCTAGAAGAAAATACCCACTACATCATTCAGAATATAGCATTATCTTTCTACATGCAGGTTATTATAATGTCAACATTAACTCTTCCTGATCCGTAATCAATAACATATCCCACTAAAAACACAGGTCACAGGGAATTCAAATATTAACAGTTACAGGTCCTACTTTTAGTTTCATAATCTATATATTTGTTTAAACTTAAAACTACATAAACCTCTCCTTATGGTCGTATATATATATATATATATATTACCTTATAATTATCTCTCCTGAGGTTTAAATGTATATCTATGGGGAGCTTACATACAGCGTAAATCAATACACATCTATTTTTAGTGCTTTTTCTATCTCTAATATTAAAAGCTTTCTGAAAAATCTATTTATATGTATACCATGAAGTTTATTTATGTGTATCACATGAAAGACTCACATAACTGCTTTAAGAAAAATTTCTAAATAGACGGTATATTGGAGAAATAAGATATCCATACATCATACCTGCAGTAAGAACAACATGTACGAACCCTGCATAACATACCTGACACTTTGCCAATATTTAATTCCTGACAAATATTGAATCCTTTTCTGTTTTGTGTTTTGAATACTAAACATACAAAGGAACATAGATTTGTAATATTTACATCTGAAATATCTGCCTTAATAAAAATTAACTTCCCCATTGGTTTTTCTACTGTTTGGTCTACATATTGAGTTCACCAAGAGCAAAATACTTATATGGCTTCACGACTTTCAAGGAGGGGGAGATTCCTTTGATTCTAATAAAACCTTTATGATAAAGAGAGAAACCATTAAACTCACTAGCACATATCAATCAATTGGTAACAGCATAAGTTTATAATGTTAATTACAACTAAAGGACAAACCTTAATTGATGTGATTTTGATTTAAAGTTCTATTGTACAAATTTCATTGATTTAGAATTCCTGACAGCCAAAGTCTCCTGACCTCACTATAATTCACCTAGAACAAACAAGAGCAACTTAAATTGTTGGAAGACCACAGACTCAATGTAACTCAATCAGGTCAGAGCCATGGTGTGCATGTCAAATTAAGGCCAGAGGATACTCCTAAAACATTATTTTTTCCCATGAGGTACATGTATAGTGGACTACAGTCATACATTTCTAATTCATATCACAACCAAAAACAAAAAACAAAAAAAAAAAGACATTTGAGGTCATAAAGAGAATTATTCCATCAAGTCAGTGACTGAGGAATAGATTTGCTGTAAAAATAACATTTTCAAATTATAAGTTAGATGCAGCAACCCAATCATGGATGGTTATGTACATCATCCATATAGATACACAATCACAAACACAATGGTGCATGGATACAACTGAATTTTAAAAAAAACGAAAATCATCTCAAATTTTTGTGAAAATCACAAACTCAAAACTAGCAGCCAGAGGACAGTGGATATATGTATAAATAGGATTACGCAATTCTGATTGTTTCACTTTGACAAATTCCTAAATGACAATTGAATTGTGATTAATTAAGGAATCTCAAATTGAGTCGAGTTTGACTATCAATTCACGTTAATTAAAGAACTGCATTTAAACTCTACCTAAATTTTTCTGATCATTTGGGAGTCCACATCTGTTGTATAGCTGTATGCTAAAACTGCAAGGTGACATTTTATAGGGAGAGCTGGTGGAGTGGGCCCTCGTGTTAGTTTACCTGTGTGATTGTGTTAGCTCCCCTTACTATAAAAGTTCTAATCAGTAGCAAAAATCTTGCTTTAAACAGACCTAAAGATATTGACTACGACAAAATTATTTTACCTCTGTAGTATTATAGAAATTCCCACTGAACACACATCAGGGATTTCTGTGGAAGGTGAGGTTGAGTACTTTCAATTTGAATAGTTCATGGCCAGCAGTCATTTTAACACAAAATCTTCAGATTTATCATGATTTTATGTTAGATCAATCTAAAGTCAGTTTCATGAATGTACTTGTAAGTGAAAAAGAAATCATACAACAACCTCAAAATATTTCAGCATGTTACATATTTTTTTTTATCAATTCACATTCTATGCATAAAATGCAAACAATAATCAATGTAGGAGTGGGTATTCAAGATCAGCATGCCATCTGTTTCACATGATAATTTGACTTAAAAGTTTTTTTGCTTCAGAGTTTTAAAAAAAAATTCTTTCAAAGTAATCATTGCTCTTTTAAATTACAAACATAAGAGATCGATTTTCAATTGACTTAATCTTTTTTCTAATTCTACAATACATCTCACAAACTATCTTTGTTAATTTTGATTTAAGACATCTTATATTTTCTTCTATTTATTTTAATCATCATCATATAGTGATTTAGATTTTGTTTATAGTTGGAAAGTTTGAAAATTTATTGTAAAAATTAGTTAACTTCATAAAAAAATTTAAAATTTAATAATCTTTCGATTTCTTCATTTCAATGGCTGTTTACATTTTTAAGCTCAAAGCTTTCATCTGGCATTTCCATGGCAAACATCACAAAACATAGCAAACTAATGAAAAAACTGATGAAAATATTAATGTTGTAATTAAATAATGATTGTATTCAGTGCGTACCATATGGTGGTATAAAAATATTGTGAATTGTTCATTACGATGGAGTAAACAATGAAACCGACTCTGTACTCTGAATCACATATCAAAGAACACCATACAGTTTAAATAAAAAATATTTACAATTAGTTGAAGGGTTCAGTAATACAAGAATTAAGCTATTTGGGTCTTCTCATCTTTTCAAGAAAACGTGAAAGCAGAACTACAAAATAAGATTTACCTCTATAGTCTTAATGGTTCTTAATTAGACTTAAATATAGTATGTAATTTCTTCCGATCACAATGTATTCCTTTTCAGTAAACAACAACATCGATAACGTCCAATGCCAAGGCCACTTACCCAACATCATGACCAAAACTCAAAAGTTTTCATACTTACTTTTAAGAGGTGTCCGTTGATAGTAAATATGAAATTTGGTTACTAATTACAGCAAATTAAGAATCTGTGCTGAAAATTGTGTGAGTCAGCACATGACAACCGTTGAATTAGTCACACGCAGTATAATTTCTGTTTTTCTTTTATCGACCGGACGCTGTTCGTCACCGCCATTTTTATTTAAGTAAAGATTAAATACAGAAACCAAACACCCTGAAAATAAATTTCCGGATTGTACTCCGAAAGGAAACGGAGGATGGACTATTTATTGTGGGTTTAAAGTATCATACAAAAATTACTGTTCTGTGTTTTAGTAGCCCAAAATATCATATAGTAAAATTGCATTGATCATTTGTATATAAAAAAAAAAAAAATACGTATTCATATTTTAAAGATATCATTACATATGTACATTATTATTTTCACTTTAAAGCAGCCTTAGAAAATTATGAAATGAAAATTATATTCAAAAAGAAAATAATGATAATAAAGAAAACTTAATGAAATATCCATAGGAATTATTTTCGGATAAGAATAACAGTTTTTAAAACTAATCTCAGCTTGTTTCATGCAGGTTGTAACAAGGCTAAAATTGATGTACTTTATGTCACTGATAATTCTGAAGTATTCTAATTAAAGTTTAGCTAATGTTACCTCGAATTTTAAAAAAGTGTTACCCTTGTGCATACACATGTGCATATATACTTATTTCAGAAGAAAAATACTAATAAAGAGGAAGAAAAGCTACACAAGCCATTTTTTAATGACGACTTTCATCGAATCTCCTCTGTCGTCGCCTCACCTAGGGGTAACGTTTCTTCTTCTTCTTCTTTTTTTTTTTTTTTTTTTTTTTTTGAGGGGTGGGGGTCGTTTTTTCTTGTTGTTTCAATGATTTAAGAGTGATGCATGTCTGACAACACCATGTAGTGTGACCGCCAGCATTTGTGAAATATATGAAAATATGAACACCCAATACTTTGTTTTGCACTGATACCTGAATTTGTAACTAAAATTAAAATCGAATTGCTTGCATATATTTATATATGTGCACATGTATTGATATCGTAACACACATACAGGGCCTATACATTTTATTTTCTATTATATATCATTTTTCAGCGAGAAATACGAAGGATGGCGCTGAAAATTTGAAGACAATGTGATCTAGGAAAAAAAATTCCAAAGACAAACAAAATTAATGTAGTGAAAGTTTTGTGTTAAGTGCCAATTCTAACCCAGCAGGTATGTTGAGACCATAATAAAAAAAAATTGACATGGGAATATATAAAAATAATATCTAAAAATATTCTCAAGCACCAATGACCATGATTAGGTATATTAATATGCAAGCATTCCAATGTAGTGTATATTTATACTTGATCAAATCATGACCCCCTTTAGATTAGAGTGGGGCTAAATCGTGGGTTGAAAGTTTTACGCAATATTATTTACAGAAAATGTTAAAACATTTTTTTTTTTCAAGAGTCGAAGGACCACATTAAATAATATTGATATGCAAACATTCCAAAGTTGTTCGTTTACTTTTTAAAAATAAAATATATTGAAGCTTTAAAAAAATCTATGAAAATTGCAAAACAATTTATACGTATTCTAATGATCTTGATGCTCAATTAGCGTAAATCAGTACTTATTTCTCAAACTTTTCTCCCCCCCCCCGAAGCAGGAGGGGGTGACCCCCACTCTCCACCATGGCTACCTATCCCCTTTCGACGCTTCGTGCATCAGTGAAACATTCTGTTTAATGAAATTGCCTATGTACACCAAAACAGCACTAGGTATGCCCCTGACAATAAAACCATTCCATGCCTAAATTCCATTATCTATATATTTTGGTATATTTTGTTATAATTGTTTTATTATAAGCTAAATCCAGTTTACTGTCAGAAAACATGAACATCAATAAGCTTGTGGCCTATTCATACAGTAGTCAGTGTCATTTGACATATCAATGTAAGAGTTCAGCTGTTGTTACTTCCATATAATGCGGGGAATCACGCGCCAATGTTTTTCTTAAAAATATCTTTTTATTATGCCATTCTGTCATGTTTTCTGAATAAAAATAAACGAAAATGTATGATCTTGCAAAGTGTTTTACGGTACATGTATTCTATAATATTTGAAGAACATTTTCCCACCCCTCCTCGCTGAAAACACCAAACTGAGTACTTTTTTCCCTTGGAGTGTATATACACATGTATTGGAGTTTCAGTAATCGTCTATGCGTATATATATATATATATATATATATATATATATATATATATATACACACACACACAAAGCACTAAAATGACCAACGACACGAACAACCAGATTGTCAAATTTTCGGGACGACCCGTCCATTCTTCAGGACAAACGAAAAGAATTACATAATGTGGCCAATATCTACAGAAAATAATAACAAAAACTACATATAAAACGTTGTAAATACGTTTGTAGATTAGTGTAGTTGTAGTGCTAGATGTATTTATATGTAGTTTTTGTTATTATTTTCTGTTGATATTGGCCACATTATGTAATTCCTTTCGTTTGTCCTGAAGAAGGGACGGGTCGTCCCGATAATTTGACAATCTGGTTGTTCGTGTCGTTGGTCATTTTAGTGCTTTGTATAATTTTTTGTATTTGACCTTGTATCCATGTTGTGGATCCGACACTTTGAGGTATCGGGTGTTGTTGGAACTTTAGTGCTTTTATATATATATATATATATATATATATATATATAGAATGCCCAGCTTATGCACCAAATATATCACAATAAGTGGCAACAATAAGACTGAAATTTGTACTCTGCTAATTTTATGGAACTACCCTTCTACATGTATTAACGTATCAACCCCCCTCCCCCGGTTTACCAGACATCAAATCTTCATGTTATAATCGCAGTAAGCCATGTACCTGCTCGAATCACAAGGGTAATTGAAAAGTCATGCATTTGTTAAGAAGCCAGCAGAAACTGGACAAAACGTGATAATTTCTTGAGATGCAATATTGATCGATGGTTTGTTGTAAAGAAGAAGTAATGCATGCACACACACCAGGAAGGTAATTGCAACTATGAATTTTAAAGCATCTTACTATTGACAAGTTTGTTCCGTGTCATGTATTGTGTGGTAACGAAGAAATGGGAAGTGGACAGAGATCAAACAGAAGCTGAAACAGACTCAGCCATACAGTTCATTACGGTATTACATAACGGTAATTATCACTGGTTACAACGTATAACACTGGCTAGAGAAGCTTTATTCGCGGTATAGACAGTTTATAAGACTTCCTATGTGTCTTATGTATAAGCTTTTTGTTTTTCTAGAACAAGGATTGCATTTTATTCAACTGTTGTACATGTGGAATCGGGTGTGGTGGTGTGAAAAAAGAATCGCAGAGAAAAGTAACATAAAAAATATCGTAAAAGAATACATCACAAATAAGCACAATAACACCCACCCCCCGAATTTATTGTATTGACTAATAGGTAAACGTAGGCATATGTATCTAGTATGTGTAGTGTATAAAGTATTTATAGTGTATTCTATATTTGGATGACTGGAGATATCCAAAGCATTGCTGTTGAAGTTGAAGGACGAGGTATCTAGATATTGGGGCGTCCGAAGTTAAATCAGTGATGTAGGCATATAACTTTCAATAGACACCTCTTTCAGCCTATGTTGACATGTAGTCAGTACCATATTGTTTTAAAATAAAGAAAAGCGCAACAATTTACCACAACCCCCTCCAAAAGAAAAACGAAAACACTTCAAGTCATCGCCTGGATATTGAATGTACAAGGATATTCCTTGATAAAAAAAAAGATTGATTGATTATTGTTTAACGTCCCTCTCAAGAATTTTTCACGCATATTATGGAGACGTCACCATTGCCGGTGAAGGGCTGCAAAATATAGGCCTATTCTCGGCGCTTACGGCCTTTGCGCAGGGAGGGATCTTTATCGTGCCATACCTACTGTGATACGGGACCTCGTTTTTTGCGGTCTCATCTGAAGGACCGACCCAATAAGTCGCCTCTTACGACAAGCAAGGGGTACTGAGGACCTATTTTAACCCGGATCCCTGATAAAATAGAAATTGCATACTCCCAGTAAAATATTACCATGTACTGAAGATGAACACTTTGTTGAATCATTTTAGACTAGTTATACAAATGATATGTTCCTTGATGGAAATGATACAACCATCTATTTTTAAAAAGGTTGGAACCCGAATTTTGTATTATCAGTTATCACCTCTTTTTGCGGGTTTTTTAAAGTATATTTGTTATTCTTACATTCTACATGAAGGGGAAATAGAAAATCAAATAGAAAAAATGTGAGTCATAATACTTGTTATTAATAAACTACAATGTGTTAAACTTAACCTTTTTGCACCTGAGTTGTAATTGATATATTCGCATAAACTAGTTATGTTTATTGGTGTCCACAGAAATCAATCATTAAATAAGAGAAAAACAAATAAATCATGTCTTCTTAAGATTAGATATAGATCAGGAAACGTAGATTGAAAATAAATAATAACCTTTTTTGCATTTAAATTAAAATACGTAAAAATTCATCATGAAAATATATAGTTCATTGGAACGGTTTAGGAGTAGAGTCAGCTAGTTGTCTTACCTCAAACTTTAGAATTGCGGACAATTGGATTTAACCGTGACTATCGTCTGTTACATTTAAAATACTAGACGCCACGAACGAAAACGGCAGGTACGATTAAGTGCGGACGACCGTGAAAACATTGGATTGAAATTGTATTTTTTAAAGTCAATTTCAATCCAATGTTTTCACCGCCGTCCGCGCCGAATCGGCTACCTGTTAATTTTCATTTGTGACGTCAAGTGTTTTGATTGTCATATAGATGGTAATTACGAACGCGGTATATTTCCAATCTTGTCCGCGGTCTTAAAATGAAACATAAAAAGTGGAAGTTAAAAATCAATTTGTTTGAAATAATTTTTGGTTAATACAGACTTTTTTTTTTTCAATAATCGGTGTTCGTTTCTGTTTGAAATATATAAAAAACAAATTAATGAATTTGCAATGTTTGAGTTGTATCATAAATTACAAAATTGAAATAAGTCTCTTGGGGTTTAAGAATTGACAATAGAAACCTACTATATGAAATTAAAATGGTCAAATCATGCAGATCTTATATGCAAATTTTGTTAAATAGTTTTCCCACCACAACATAACCTAACCTCTTTCTAAATTTGATTTGCTGTCAACTGGATATGCATATGTTTTAGTACAAATATATGATGTACATGTATTTTATGCCAACAGAATATAAATATTGAACTAGTACCTACACAGATATGGGATCTTCTTGCGCGGTTGTGCTCAAAATATGAGGAACCACATGTACATGTAACTTTTCTTAATTAAAGTGAATACAAGTAGTACCGGGGCATTCCTTCCTTGACTTATAGAATGTGAATGCTTTAACATCAATTGAAAATGGAATGACAATGACATCTGTACATTTTGTTTGAATTCGCATGTAATGGAATCATGTAATATTTGAACGCGCCAAATTGCACAGTGTCTGGGTAGAGATCTCTAATTACATTGATGCATTGGTCTCTGTGCGAGTTTGCTTTCAATGTTGGCTATACTGTGGACCAGTTGCACTCAATAAAATCTAATGAACTGTGCTAAAGATAACCTTTAATTGATTTTGATTAAATAAACGTTCTACACCATACGGGTCGAATGCATGCGGTAATTGTCTGATAAAGATACAGGGGCTTAATTAAGGCACTTTATAATTACGATTTCACTTTACAAATAAAACACGATTTAGAACTCACCGGGCCATGTTCAGCAACAAGCGTACCGGAAACTGTATATAGTGCGCCTGTCACAAGCTTATGTAGTATTTTTAAGTTATGAATTGTAGACATTTACTGAAGGTAGTATCAACCATTAACTGCGACATGTATCTTAATTTGCATCGTATGAATAAAACGTCCTAGCTTAGAAAAATAGGTAAGCAAAGAGCTCTAGGCGTGAACTATTTCCCCAAATTTCAGTAAGTTCTACTTTAACAACCTGTACATGTTTAAAAAAAAATTCCAAACATCACATCAATTGATCGAATCAAATAATATCTACTAAGAGCCGGACATGGTATAACAATTATACCATTCTCTCACCAGAGGGCGTGTTATGCAAGCACGGAACTCTTGAGTAGATACTGCAATTATACATGTACAACATTAGCTCTAAAGAGCTCTTCACTGCAATTATACATGTACAACATTAGCTCTAAAGAGCTCTTCACCGACCATCAAAGGAAGTTAGAAAATTATTGGGAATTAAAATCCTTGCAATACTCTTTTAGTTGTTTACACACGCTTGAAGGCGTGAAAGGAGTTGACAGGACAAATCATGTAATAACTTTACACATGTATAATATTTCATCAAAACTGACAAAGGTCAACAAAAATTGAAGAGAATAAAACTCCTTGCCACATGCGCATCTTTAATACCCATGCGAACGCCCTATCAAATAAAAAGGTTCTCACTTGATCACTGTGAGAGGGGTTTACCGAGTTATGACAATCATGTAATCTCTATTCATGTGTAGTATATAGCAAAGAGAAAATTTGTGGCCCGGGAATCGACCCCGGAACCCCTGCATTATTAATCAGGTGCTCTAACCACTGAGCTACCCAGGTCAATATCTACGGTCCGTATAGCCCTAACTGCTACATTCCTCCCTCCTTAATCTGTCTTCGCCCTCGAAGACACACACAACCCAGAATCTCCTAGACCCTGGCAGGATCGACTTTCGCCTGCAAGTAAAGTGGTGGTCAATGGCACCCAATATAGTATATAGGAGAGAAGAGAAAATCAATGGCTGGACTGAGGATCGAACCCTGGAGCCCTGCGTACTTAGCTATCCAGGTGGAACTGGGTATAGCCCGAACTATTACACATGTAATATTTCCTCAAAACTGACTAAGTTCACCAGGTTGTAATTGTCTCAAAAAATGACGAAAACCAAACCCCTTGCCACATGCACATCTTCAAAACCCATACAAACACTCTGTAAGATAAGAGGGTCCTCGCATGAAAACTGTGGGAGTTAGCAAGACAAATCGTGCATGTACATGCACCCTCCCCATAACATTAAATTTCAAATAATAGGGGCAAAACTCCGACAAGAGAGGTCGAAATGGATTACAATTGCAGCATGATCTAGATTGACTCACAAAGAAGCTACACAATAAGTTTCAGCTTGATATGTGACAGAGAAAGAAAATAGAAACAGAAAATCCCGCACGGACGGACGTATAGACAATATATCAAAATACTATTTCTTAGAATTAAATACCGAGGGGTTTTTTGTTGTTTTTTTTTTTTTTTTTGTTGCAAAAGAAACACGGTGGTCCTAAGAGCAGGAGATAAAGTTTGCTGACGAAAGCAGATCTTTGACCTGCCCCCCGTAATATCATGATATTGCCGATCTGGGTGACAAAACTACGAAAACCTATTAGCATCATATTAAATAAAAATCACCTTCCATTATCTCGTAATTACGAGAAAAGATCTCGTTATTACGAGATAATTAGTTCGAAATTACGAGAAAAAATCTCATAATTACGAGAAAGTTATGTCGTAATTACGAGAAAATATATAAATTTTGGTCAGATGATATGAAGGCCGTGGTTGCCTTTTTGTTGATCTTATTAAATGATTACATATTTCACTTGTTTTATTTTATATATCGATAAATTTCAATTTATCATATGTTTAATATAAAATATCATTATTTTAACAAACCACTATTTAGTGTCAGACAGATGTTTTAAGTGTGTGCATCTTTTGGGTTTTTTTTTTTTTACTTTCTTTGTTGCATGCATGTACAAGACTAATACCATAGAACTCTCTCTCTCTCTCTCTCTCTCTCTCTCTCTCTCTCTCTCTCTCTCTCTCTCTCTCTCTCTCTCTCTCTCTCTCGTACTCAATATGATTAATGAATAAAAAAGGAAAATATTGCAAACATTTGTGTATATTGTCTAGATGTGTAAAAAAAAAATCCAACCTTATTTCAATAGACCTCAGAGACATATATATGGTATATACATGTATGTCTTTGTTGGTGTGTGGATCAGTACCTGATGTTATACTTAGTATGTACATTTGATAATTAGTATGTACATTTGATAATTAGTATGTACATTTGATAATTAGTATGTACATTTGATAATTTTGTGGGTTAATGTCAGTACATATTGTAGAAGGAGTCATATAACAACTCTATCTATACTTTACACTTCCAGTTTACAATTTTTTGAATTGGAGATCAAACCTCCGTAATAAAGCAAAAATAAACACCTGGGGATCTTACAATTTTTGGTTTTTGAAAACACAAAAATACACGTATGAATAATCCCGCTCCAATGAATCAGTGTTTAATTATTGTAAAACCTATTAAAAATGTGTGTAAACATATGCTTTTTATAATTCTAAAAGTGTGTGCCCGGAACGAAAATTATGACCGGAACTAAACTTATCATAGCCCAGAACGAAACTAATAGGTATAAAATAGCGTTCCAACGGGAACGCTAAACTATCCGTAACTAAATTATGCGACACACACTTTGAATAAGATCATTCCGATTCCCTGACCAAGCAACAGAGGAAAATAGTAACTTGTTTTTTTAATTTCGAATAAATGAACATTAGAGGATTATTCAAGGATGGCAATATAACGTTTCAATAAAGATATTTAAATCGCACATTTTCCAATTTACCAAATCAAACGCTTCCAAGACGCTTCCAAGACTATCCATAAGTTGTGCACCTCCGCTCTATATACATCTATTATCTCGTAATAACGAGATCTTTTCTCGTAATTACGAGATAATGAAATGCGAATTTATCTGTTTACGTGATCCTAATAGGCTTTCGTACAAAACAAAGATAGGAATTGAAGATAAACACAGGATGCCGCCCCAATAAAGAAAGTAAAAGAAAGAAAGGGGAACAAGTATAATATCGTACACTTCCTAATATCTGGACAGCGCTGTATACAAAACATGGGGACATATACACGATGTAAAAGGCAGCATAAGTAAAACAAGTCCCCAGACTTTCACTGCTTTAAAGACACGTTGATACAAGGCGGGAGGGGGGGGGGGGGCATGGCTTGAAATATAGGCTCAGTTTGGTTGTGATAAGTACTAGTTGTAGAAAATTCCTGAACAAAGAGGGGAGGGGAATGGGCACGGTAAATTGTATTCATTTTACTTACACATGCAAAAAACAATTGATTAATTTTACATTTTCATCATTTTTGTAGAACAAAAATTGCAGCAAGTGTCATTATCACGGGACTAGAAAACCAAGACGAGCGCACTCACTATTACACTACAGTTTTACATCCCTAGACAATGAGCGCACTCACTATTACACTACAGTTTTGCATCCCTAGACAATGAGCGCACTCACTATTACACTGCAGTTTTACATCCCTAGACAATGAGCGCACTCACTATTACACTACAGTTTTACATCCATAGACAATGGTAAAGGTTACAACAAAATGTTAATCTTTTGACATTATCGCCATACCAGTATGGACTCTCCTGGATATCCTATTTCCACCACACGTTTTTAGTCTGGAAGTCCAGTCTGGCTTTGCCGTGTTTATATCACTGATAATCCTCAAGCAAACAAATAACGCAGGACATGTTACTTGTTCGTCGTTATATATTAATGCACATCATGTCCAGCTCATAACGTGAGAGCACGTGTACAGCGACATTAGATCATTATTGGCATAAAGTCTGCTTGACCTGAAGTCAAGTTACTCTACACAAATCTACGCTTGAGTGAATAAGATCCTAACTAGCGTAAGCTGGAAGATTGTGATGATTCTTGAATACGCCGCTTACAGGAATAATCACGTGCTCCCGTGTAGGTCATTACCTCACATGCTCCCACGTTTTCAAAAAATGACCATTTATTCATTATATATTGAACACAAAGGGAAATCGTTGCTTTCTGATAAGAAAATTTAAGGATAATGAAGAGATACAAAAGTGGTTATACATGATTTCACAGCCGTAATCCATTAATGACGAGAACCCCCGGGCACCTGCCATAGAAAACAGGTATCCAAAACGAAGGGGGGTGACAATTCATTTACCGGTACGTAATTAATCCATTTAGAATTAATAGAATCCACCGGGATATATTACAACTAAAAGAAAAAGACCGACGACCGTGAAAGCACGAGAGGATTTAAGATGATGTTAAAATTCTGCAGGGGGTGTTTTGCTATACAGGCTTTTAGCTTTTATGTTTTATATTTATTTACTAGTATTTGGTATTTCAACAACGAAAGTACTTGATAAACGTTTCTGTACATTAAAAATGAAATATTGAATTTATTTTGATTATAAATAAATGACAAAAAAGCAAGGTGTGGGAACTATAGATTTCCGCCTTATCTATATATGGGCAAAACAAACATTTTAAATCTATATTAACTTAAGTCCTTGACGCAGTGATGCAGTATCGTCCCATCGTTATCATGTTATCGTCCGTATTTCATTGACCTCTCCATTTTCCTAAATTTGTGTACGAAACGATTGAGTGATTGCACTTCTAGAAATAGACTTCGCGGAAATAGGAAGTTGCTGGAAAATTCAATTTCAAATTACATTTGTATGCCTATATATGTGATGTATATTACTTCCAAATTCTATTTTTAAAAATATGTTTGCATACAGTTTTATGGTTCCCTTTTATATCAAAATGTTACAACCTATAAGGTATATAATGTGACTTTTTTTCCCCTGAAAATTATCCCGAAACAAACAGATTGCTAACACAATTCAAAACTTTGTTAGTACTTAATGACGCATTATTAAACGCTGAGTTTGATAAATTGAAATTTTCAGATGAATAATTCTAGAGGTTCTGATCTAATTCATTCTGACTATCACTCGTCAAAGTTTGGAATGATATATAACGAAAGTAAAGACTTCTCAGCACTACACGAGGGATGATATATAACGAAAGTAAAGACTTCTCAGCACTACACGAGGGATGATATATAACGAAAGTAAAGACTTCTCAGCACTACACGAGGGATGATATATAACGAAAGTAAAGACTTCTCAGCACTACACGAGGACTTCGAAGTGACCAGACATATTCGTTTATGCTCTTGTCTTTATCAATTTTTTACCTGTGACATGGATTTGTTATTGATAGCGTCAATTGTAGTGGAAACGCAATTGTTTTTCAGGTCTATTTTGGAAATTTTCAGTGGATTCTGTAAGCTCTAAACTGACATGTTTACTTGTAACTTTCAACACGGAAAGCATCATATCTACGTCTGATGAATGTATACATTATATAATGTAATTATACCCCCACGCAACGAGTTGCAATGGGTACGTCCGTCCGTCACACATGTTCTTGTCAGTGCAACGTCTCTAAATCCGCTTACAGAATTTCATGAAAAAATAAGGACATACTATGTAGCTGTGCATATTCGCATAAAATTCTGATTCGATTTTTTTCCCTGGGAGTTATTCCCCTTTTGAACTTAGACGTCTGATTAATTCTGACCGAAGCCATGCTCCCAAAAGCAAGTCCAGTGATATCGGGAATTTATCCATTTTACCCACAATAAAAAAAAAATGTACAGAGCCAGTTGACATGTACAATATGACGGGAAAAAGTTTCCATATGTGATCTGCGGTAGAATTACCTATTGAAAAAATTTGTACCCCGTTAATAGATAGTTTAATTCTTCTGAGAATCAAGACGAGAAGGCTTCTAAACCACGTGACTGAGGACCAGCAGGAATGCACAAATATCGGAAATCAGACACATTTTGCAACAACTTGACCTTGAGCAATATAAGGTCATCTTATGCCTTCTCCTTGCTGAAGGAGATGACGCTGCCTGCTTGCGTCACTCTGTGATGCCGATGCGAAGGAAGTGCTCGCGAGGAATACGCAATTTCCGAGTTGCCCAATAGTTATTTCCCTTTCTTGAAGTAATACGCATGGCAAGAAGCAATGTTTACGTATTCACGCGGTGGGTACAAAGGCTTATCAATGCGTTCATGTATTGTCTAAATGATGATTACCAGACGCCATGCAACCACCCGAACGACAGGGAAACACAAATTTAGTAAGCTAATGAGTATTTCATAATAAAATAGCTCAAACAAATATTGATAATCACCATCTTTCTTTGATTCAAGTCTCACTGGTATAGAAGAGGAAATATAAATAATAATTTCATATTTAATTTAATGGCCTAATTCAAACAAAATATCCTTGATATGGTCAGTTAAATGTATACTAACGGCTGATGTTTAAAAACATTACGCTTTCATAACTTTATCCTTGCCAGTCTATATTATATGTATACATCTTGTACCCACCCAAGCGTTTAACAGAATACTTAATTTACCTTCATTACAAAAGAGCTGATATCTCGGGAATTGCGTAATATTCAGTTCTAATATTGTATATCTAGGGAATGTGTTAAACGTCTGGAACCACCAAATCAGTTTGACAGATGGAATACATCTTTCAAACAAGGAAACGTCTGTCCTACCGGAAATGTTTGATGGCCATCTTCCGATCATTAAGTTTAGGCCTTAATGAAAAGGTTTAGAATTTGGTAGCTTAAACCTCTGTCATATATTGCTCAAATTGGAATGAAATTTAAAAAAAAAAATGTTACAGGAAAATAAATCTTCGGGTGCACCGGCCGGCTTTGTGAAACTTTTAAAATGAAAATATTAATGTCTCTGTTTTACACATCGATAGATATGTATTTAAAATAAAAGATAGATCAGGCAAAGTTTGGGTGGGTTGATGTTTACATTAATGTTTTCCAAGTCTGAAGCATAAACAAAGATTTGAATTAGAAGGTAGTAATATTGAAACAATATGGCTTGAAATTCTACGTCAGATCTTTTTATTACGTCCCACGTAACCTGCTGACCAGAGGACCTGGTAAGAGAGATAAACCAGACCTCCTGCTGTGATGACCACGAATTTGTTCTTTCTGATTATTTCAGCATTGATCTTCTCAAAGAACCCCCGCAGTACTAGACATCTGCATATAGAAGAATTTGAGCAACACAAGTTGTAAAATCTCCGACCACAGTTACCAACACCTCAGATACCCTAATTGACCATTTTCACACTGCCGGGCCCGAACACATCTGTGAGAATATAATAACCTCCTTCCATTGGTCTGATGGGTATGTCCGATCAATATAAATTACTAGAAAGTCGAATTCTGTACAGACAAGGGGACGTCATTCTGAAATTAAGCATATAACTTTTTAACATTTTAATGAAGAAGACTCTCTATAAGACATTGGTAATAATACTCATCCCAAATGGCTGACATTGGACAATTCTGAAGCAAGATACAGTTGTAATGGATATCTTTAGATTGGCGATATGGCCAATTATCGAATATGAAGGAATCCATTAAATGTTCTAACTAGTCCCTACCTTTGCTCATCACGATAATATTAAATGATGTGAAGGAGAAACTATTGACGTATTGTACCACACCACATGCAGGAAGAGGTATAAATCAAATACGGATTCTAAAATATTTCAAAGAATTAATTTTTAGTAAATTTGAAATCACAAACCATCCTTTTCCAAAATCAACAACAGCGAAACGTATGACCTTTCAACACTTTACATCATAAATTAAAAGCTAGGCTTTTTGACATCGTAGGCAGTCGCTTGTTCCATAAAAAGAGGTCCATGGGCCTTATCGGTCACCTGTATAGTAGTTCAAAGTATCACTAGTCGCGAGGGATATGAAATGTAGAATACTTTCCCTCCTCTGCATATCTAATCTAAATTCTAATATTCATCAGCAGTATGAAAAATGAAAATAACGAACATACTATACATAATCACTCAGATTTGCCATCCGTTCGTTTATCACATGAAATGTAAAGATAACGAACAGTGATCAATCTCATAACTCCTATAAGCAATACAAAATAGAGAGTTGGGCAAACATGGACTCCTAGACACACCAGAGGTGGGATCAGGTACCTAAGAGTAAGCATTCCCTGTCGACCGATCACACCCGCTGTGAGCCCTATATCTTGATCAGGTAAACGGAGTCATCCGTACTCAAAATCAGTGTGCCAACAACGGCCTAACAATCGGTATAAAACATGTCAGACAGCATTTGACCCAATGATAGGTTGTATTAGCAAACTAGATCGTTATAACGACAATAGAATTTGCAAAATGCTGACTTTAAACGAGACTTTTGAAACCCCTGCACCATCAAATTGTTTATCAGTAGCCTGCCTCGATTTAAAAATTGACGATACGCAGAACAAGCTCTTACGTATCGAATCAGTTGAGAGATATAAACACCATATGCAGGTGATAATGGAATATTGTTACATAAATATAGTAAGTTCACGATGGAGACGCTGAAATCATCCCGTTTGTCATAAAGTTGAGTTGTTAGTTTGCCGTTAATATCTAGTTTGAATAAAATATCTAAGTATGAAGCAGAAGTGGACGACTCTGTGGTGTCTTTTATTTCGAGTTCACTGGAATATATCGAATCGATCTTGCTGTATGTATGTATGTGCAGAGTATCTATGTATTCATGCATGCACGCATGTACAGTGTACGCGTATGTATGTATTGGTGTTCGGGTAGGGTAGTGGTTAATACAGTTGTTTTCCACGGCTGCGACCCGAGTTAGATCCTCGGGATTGGCAGTGGTTGTATGTAAAAGCTCACACGGACACGCCTGTTTTCTCCGGGTACTCCGGTTTCATCCTACATCAATGACCCTTTCACGCCAATATCCGAGCGGAAGAGAACCATTGTAGAACGTTTGTTAATTGTCGTAAACTTTGTTAATTGTCGTAAAATAAGTAAAGTTTAAAGTTTTAGCGTTCGTATTCTACAATTCATACATAAGTGATACTTTTCCTTCATTGCATTTCATTACACATCATTATGCATACTCATAGTTTGAACTTGCTACATTCACGGTGCTACCATCATCAACATAATGGCATGTTAGTTGTATATTACTTGTACTTAACTGTATAACAATAAGTGTGGAAATCTTGTGATGATCGGTAAATAGTTGTTATCGGTTGTTTTTCTGTTTTACTCCCCACCAAGAATTTTCACTCATTGAAACGGCACCAGTTGGAGGTGAAATACCACAAATTTAGACTACGGCTTTTAGCAGTGAGGGTTCTTTAACGTGCCAACTCCTGTCATATCCGAAAGACCAATTATTCCCACTTCTAAATGCCGAGAGATTGGCGAAGGAGCAATCACTACCTATGTTTACACCTTACTAACTATGTTTACGCCTTAGGTTTGCACGAGCGGGACTCGAAATCACGACCTCCCGTTTACGAGGTGAACGCTCTACCACTGAGCTACCACGACCGGTATTGTTATTTGCAATGTGATTCACTGTCAGTGAAGGGCTTTAAAATTTAGGCCTATTCTCGGCGCTTATGGCCTTTGAGCAGGTAGGGATCTTTATCTCTTACATGTGGTGTATATTGCAAGTGAAATGAAGCATTAGCTTTATCACACGCCCGTTTGATAAAGCACTTCCGGTCCGAACTACTTTTGAAACTGTTCCCGCTTGGATGACATACTTTCTGTGTTTATGCATATCAATGAATGAAATAAAACGTATTACTTGTTATTCTGTATATATCTAGAATTTCGTTTATAGCAAAATTAAAATGATATTACCCCCACTGACATATAATGCAAGTTGCCGGCCATAGAAATGTCAGCTCCATCAATAACTACTCAAAAATTACGATAAGAAAACAAAGAGATGTCCACACTATTATCATCAACAAGGAATGAACCACCTACTGGACAGGCCTAATCGAAAGTAGATTTACCTCGACATGCTGCGGTACCAAGCATTAACAAACACAGTTTCTTCTTTTTGGAGCCATATATTGAAAGTAATAAATCTCAACAGCTCTACATACTGCATCCACCTGCGGTATACAGGTACAGTGATCCCCCGTTATAACGCCAACATTTGTACCTCGGCAATTTTGGCATTATAACGGGGGTGACATTATATCGGGGGAGGGTGTGTGTGTGTACAGCTGTCATAAGAAATCAAATAAATTTTATCTACTACATCAATGTGCTATTAGATTTCGGTGTGTCCGCCATACTTATATTTAAAAAAAAAGATACTGCATATTTGAACTCAGATGCATATGATTATCGTTTACGTAACTTATTATCTGCTCCAAACTTTGATACCTGGAGGACTAACGGCGGATAATTGGTTAAGGCTGCTCACTGAAATTTTCCTGCCGTAGATTGGCGATAATTAGCGGGGTGATTATAACGGTAATTGAACAAATCGTACCTGTAAATAGGTTTGCGGATGGCGGTATGCGGGGGATGGCGTTATAACGGGGTTTTTACATAGTGAGGAAAACGGGACTTTGAACTTTTTTGGCGATATGCAGGGGTGGCATTATAACGGGGGGGGGGGGGGGGGGGGGGGGGGGGGGGGGGGGGGGGGGCAATGTAGCGGAGGATCACTGTATATGTGTTTCTGATTTGAATTTGTTGAGTGCTACATGCAATTCTGGTCTAAATTGGCGACAGGTTGCAAATCGCTTCGTAATCGGGAGGTTGTGAGTTCGTGTCCCACTCGTGCCATGACAGTGTCAAACCTAAGACGTAAATATAGGTAGTGATTGCTCCTTCTCCAAACGTTCGGCATCTAGAAGTTAGAATCACGAGTCTTTTAAATATGACCTTAAAAATGAAGGAAGCATTGGTACGTTAAAGAACCCTTACTGCTACGGCTCCGAGCACTAAGCATAGATCTAAATTTGTGGCACTTCACCTACAGCTGGTGACGTCTCAGTATAAGTGAAAAATTCTCGACGAAACGTCAAACAAGCAAACCAACAACAACAACCAAATCGACGAAATTGTATAAATCATCAAATCTACTTAAGCGCTTTTACATTTATATACATACGTGTAGTAGACAGTAATCAAATTGGTTAATTACAACCGTTAAAATCATTGATCCATCTTTATCTCTCATGCCAAAAATACGACTAAGCGGTAGTTCTAACACCATCGTTCTGGCAGTTGCTGAAAGGCCCAAAGGCTTTCACCTGCTTACATGTACGATCGAAGTACATGTAGAACTCCCTATGCGTTCCCCGTGGTCTTTCATCGCTCAATCAAATACACACCCTCTTCCTGTCTCAATTATTGTCTCCTGATTTCCGTTGTCCAGCACTGGTGTGTGGGTTGTACCTTACCTCGTAATTGATAAGGGTCACTCTTTGGAGTGGTCATGTATTTGGGTCACTCTTTGGAGTGGTCATCTATTTGGGTCACTCTTTGGAGTGGTCATCTATTTGGGTCAGGTCTTGGTACACGTTGGACGTAACATTGGAAATAATTGTTTTCAGTTTCTATATACTGTGGAATCATTAGAATTCGTGGTGACTCAATTTTCGTGGAATTCATGGGTATACCCCTCACCCACGAATTTACATCCTCAACAAATAAAGACAACTAGTATACAAGAATCTTACAAATGTATAAATCCACGAAATTATGTCCCCACGAACCCGTAAAAATTCAGCAATCCACGACCACCACCCCCCCCCCCCCACCTCTAATTTAACTAATTCTACAGTATGCAGATGATTTTTACCATCCAAATTACGTATGCGGTGATAGTTGAGTGTTCAGACATGACGAAACACTTCATAAAGGGTTACATCATCCTCACAATTTCAAGGTTTTGCGATTCAAAATTTTGAAGTTGTGAGGATAGGGCAACACAAGATTTTGGCAATGTCTACAAGTATGCATCCATAAAAATACCATCTGAAGTGGAATCTATGGTTATTGAAGGAGTATCTTTGTATCATTTGATCATAGTTGCATAGTATTGATAATTTAAATTATTTACTGTTGTGCTTTATAAAGTTTGTGAACTCAACAAAATCATTGTACATGTAAATGCACTCTCAGTAATCTAACTCTCATGTAAACGATAGTTATACATGTTTCCTGTCGATTTTGGGATGTCTTGGAATTCACATTTGGTCTTTGAAAGGTATGGAGAATAAGATATGATTTCATATAGTGCTTGACAGAAGTAGAACGCCAGGCTTTGTCATTGGAAACTCTTTGGCGTTCACCATTTTCCCAACCAATACCGGTGTTTGTTAATTTTCAAATAAAATTCTATTTGTATATTTGTTTCTTTATTATTAATCGTATTATTTATTAACCTTTAAGTGGAATTCATTTTAATTTTTTTTTATTTGGGATTGCATTGACCCATGGAAACCTAATGAAAATGTTTTGAAAAGTCTTGAAAGGATATGTACAAACCATGAAATAAAATTTATATGCATCCAGAGTACGGGATTTGTTAATGTTAGATAGCGCCTTTTGTAAATTTCAATCCTTCTTTGCGCGATTTGCTGATGGAGTTACTGCTCTTTTGCTGATACACGAGTAAGTCAGACTTCTAATACATTCAGGACTTGAAGCTTACTTTTTATGTCACCAGTCCAGCCGGACTCATGGGGTATAATTTCAAACATATTTCGTTAATGTTATTAAAATGAAATTTAACTCAATATGACTCAGACAATATTGTAACACTTAAATGTGGGATTTATATTTACGTATCAGATTCGTCTGATATATACAGATCGAAGCATGCCAAATGTGTGTATAAAATTTCAAAATTAACCAGTCGCATCGGACTGACTAAAACAAATATCAGTCAGTCCGCCAGACTTTTAACCAGTCACAAACTGACGGACATACGTTAATTTCGAGCCCTGTACAGCTGGTCTGTGAATGAATTGTCCAGTTATAGAATCTCAATAGTAACTGTTCTGACCACTCAAAAACAATTAAGAAGCCTTAATATATATAAATCTTTTTTTTTTTTTTTTTTTTTTTTTTTTTTTTTTTTTTATAGATGTACAGTATGTATTATTTTCTTTATCATGAAATAAAAAGAAGCGGGATTTTACTTGTACATGTAATGTCACAATAAAAACATTTCAAAATGAGAGCAAATTGACAAACGAGCTAGGTACCGGTAATGTTTATAATTGTACGATATGTTGTAAAGAAATTTTATCTTTTAAATTACTTCACAGAAAAAAACCAGTAGCGGATCCAGAATTTTTTTGAACAATGTGTATGTGTGTGTGTGAGGGGTAAACTGCTGGGTATCTGGGCTGTGTTGAAGCCCCCAGTGGGTCCAGGGCAAAGCCAAGGTGGGGGACCAGGGCGCGAAGCCTTCTGAAAGTACTGAGTGCTGACAAATCTAAAAAAAAAAATGGTCATATTTGTGAGGGGTGGGGGTGTACGCAAAGTGCTGGATCCACCACTGTAAATAGTGACGATATACCGGTACACAGACGAAACTGTAAAAGCTAAAACCTCTCCTGAAGTCGATCATGTAAAGTGGTCATTTGGAGGCACATATTGTACTTCATCTAGTATGATGCCGGATGAAGAAAACACCAACGAAAAACAATGATATAAAAAATGGTAAAGGAATTACAGAACAACACATCCGAAACCCAATCAAGTGAGACCGAAGTCGAGGGCTCGATTCCGAAATATCGAGTTAATTGCTTCTTCATGAATATGATAATAATTTACATGAAAATCATCGAAGTCAACGGCATTGGTTCAATATTTACCGAAAGAGGCTCCGAATCCAAATATACAAGTATCTAGTTTTATTTTAAAAAGACTTGGGTTCAAAACTTGTTCGAGAGCGAATACTTATATCGAATGGAGTTTGGTGGTGGTGAAATTAAATATTTTCCATTGTCAAACAAAACCTTTTAGACAACCAGAATAAGACGCCCATTAAAGCTACATGTATCGATAAAAAAACCTCCATGATGTTCTCTTCATAATTATGGTGGTGACCTTTTTGTTCCCGTATAATATTCTATACTAAGTCTGAGGTGTGGTGTGTAATGTTTCCAGTCACCAGAAAATTACATGTATATGGCTTATGCAGAAACTTCATCTACTTATTTTGAATTGCTTTCAAAATTGATAACTCAGTAACTAACTTCAAAATCAGTTTAAAATCATAACACTGTCTAAAGCAGATCATTCTCTGCACAGAAAAGTACACAGTTTGGCTGGGGAAATAATCTCAGTCTCAAAGCTCCTCTATATTTTACAATTTGACAAGAATAAATATCTGCCTTTTTATTGTTATGACAATTAGTAAATCTTTTATCAAAACAGAACTATTTCTTGATCATCTTATCATGAATGGTACACTTATTGAAACTCTTCAACATGTGGGGCATAACGAACCCTGGTAGGGTTTATGAGAAGAATCCATATGCTCGAGGGATCATTGAATTTAATTCTGGAAACCATAGGTATGTAAAGATTTGTATGTTTGACTTTCAAATAAATGAATAAGCTAAATTAATTTTTATTTGACGTTTCATTTAATGTAATACGTACACAATACAGGACCCCCCCCCCTTTTTTTTCCACACAAAGCTCTTCTGTGTAGAAGGTGCGTTTAGTGGTACTTTGAATGCTTATTGTAAGTGGGAACGAGTGAACTTACAGTCAGTAAGGAAGATGATGAAATGTACTAAAGTCTTGTTTAAACATGGAAATGTAAGAAATACAAAATATTATCCAAAGAAATGTTCACACTAAAGTGTAAAAAAAAACAACAAAAAAACAACAAAAAACAAAAATTTAAAAAAAAAAAAAAACTACATAAAGACGAGGTCATTTATATTTGTAAGTAACTAAATCACGTGATAAGAATTTCATGTATTCCATATCACTCCCTGAATAGTTATCACTTTCGTAGTGTGCGTATCAATCGAATTCAGATGATGAAACTGCGTATAAGAAAGTTGCTGAGCACATTCGCTCATGCAGTGATGGGCATTTGTTCCATTCCCGCACGTAAACAACTTTTTCGCGCCTTACTGTATACGAGAGTTCTCTAAAGAAAATAACTCGGACGTATCGTGAAACTTGCGTATTGAATAACGATTTCGACGCGTTTTAAATTTACTCAAAGCCGTATAAAGGGGGAGGGGGTGTATTTTGTGTTATTTTAGAGGTCATTTCAAAGCTTTTTCTCTTTTTTCTTCACTCAATAGTAATGATTTTTATGTTTAGGAAAGGACGAAATTGGTGAAAATTAAACACTTTTTTCAGTCAAAAGTCAGGTCAGTCAGACTGGTTTCAGTCAAATGATAATATCCTTCGGAATACTACCACCCAGGTAAATAAGTTTACAAGATTACACATGCACAGGGAAATACCTGTCAGGTAGAATTTGTAGAGATGCTGTCTCAACATTTCCTGTTGAAATGATTGACATGCGTGATGGGAGATCACATTCTGCTTGAGAGAGAGATATGTACTCTTTGAACATTTTTATCATAGTTTCTACCAATATTGTCTCGAGTTAAAGACAATGGGATGTCAGACAACAAAGGAAAATTTTGACAGAGGCTGTGGAGAATTTTTGTTTGTCTGGAGTTTGTCTGAAGTTTTTTTTTTTTTGTATTCCATCTTATTGACAGAAGAGTACATACGTAAATTGAATGCCATTTCTTAGAGTGCTTCCACGTATTCTGATTTCTTATATTTCTTATCAAATAAAATCTGCTACATGACTAATAGTCACTAACCCTATAAGATGTGCCAGAAAGTAGAGAGAGAGAGAGAGAGAGAGAGAGAGAGAGAGAGAGAGAGAGAGAGAGAGAGAGAGAGAGAGAGTGTGTGTGTGTGTGTGTGTGTGTGTGTGTGTGTGTGTTTATCAATGGTGTGTGTAGTTTAATTACATTCTACCAAAAAGTTCATAAAATTCTGGTTTTGTGTTGGATCAATTGTTATTTGCAATTTATATCTCCCTATAGATATATATCCTCATCTCTCTCTCTCTCTCTCTCTCTCTCTATATATATATATACACTCTCTCTCCCGAGAGAGAGAGAGAGAGAGAGAGAGAGAGAGAGAGAGAGAGAGAGAGAGAGATGGTCATGTTTGTAGCTTTGTCGAACGAAATAGACCTAGCTCTAACTTTCATAATTAGTGCTATCAAAATATAAGACAGGGTGTCATCTATATTCATTTCACTTTGACGTTGTAATCCTTCCAGCCTACCGCCATTTATCAAGCGGCTCCTCTGGTTCGATAATTGCTACAATCAAACCACTAAAAGGCAGGATTCAATAACCTTAGGTCTAGTCCCAGCAATTTATTTAAGTCCCCTGTTACTAGTAAAGGAACCAATGATAATCCCCCTGTGCTTGTGTGTCCACTTCCGTTTCGCATAATTCTAACCTCTTCTCGCGAATACTTGCATTGCGGTATCAAAGTAACCATAAATCAAAATGGCTTCCGAACAAAGCGATAAATTTTGATCAATGGCTGAAATTTCCTCCCATTTGATTTACTTGATTGCAAAGTGAAAGAACGTTGTCTGCATCATTTAGTACATCAATTTATTGTTTTAAAGATTAATTTTCAATGCTGTTCTTTTCAGTTTTTAAACAAGCACTTAATGGGATGGAGTTTTTTCTCTCTCTCTTTCTCACCAAGATACCATTACATTACATAACTGCGAAGTTTCAGTTATTAATACCTTTATATATGATGATTATAAATCGCTCCATTGTGTATTTGTTTTCACGACTGATATAGAATATAAATCACGCAGAAGTGATGCGGAGCCTAAATTAATTGTTACATGGTAAACACTATTATAGACCCGTAGAGAACAATCAAACACAAGTCATTGTTATTTCTTTATCAATCATTTTCGATGACAACGTAATATCCTTTTTTTTTATTAAACGCACATCTCTTGATGTATGCACAAAGTTCAACACAAAACATGCAGTGTATATTGCGACGCCTTTGATTCTAAAGAAACTATTCTCTGGACAGATCGCTAGACGGACAAAAAAACAAAACAATGCGGGGGTCTTTATCAACAGCCTTAGTAATTCATGAAGAACTCTCTCCTAAACAGCTGTGATGTTTTCCTAATATCAATGGCAGATTTGTGGGGGGCGCAGCCCCCCCCCCCCCCCCACTTAAAATTTTCAATCAAATTTAAGGTAAACCGTGGTCTCTTGTTTAGGAAAGTGTAAACGTTAAAAGAAAAAATAATTTCTTCCACTCTCGGGGAAATAAATGACAAAATCTCTTGATTTTTTGAATTACTTTTATCAGGAGAACATTAAAATTTGCGTCATTTTATTAATTATCAAAAATGACAGAAAATAGTAAAAATGACGACATAGGAGACATATTTCAAGCCCTATAAAATCTGTAAAATCCAAGGGATTCCGGGGATTCACCCCCTGGGACCCCACCAAGATTTCGCCATGGACCCACTGGAGGCCTTAAGGCGGCCCCCTGCCTCATAAAGTTGCCCCCTAATTGCAATTCATGGATCCGCCCCCTGAATATGTATTAAGATATACTATAGTATAAAAAATAAGACACATCACATTAGGTAACAGGAAAGAATGAGAATTACTCAGTGACGGATTTAAGGGTGGGGGGAGGCGCAGCCGACCCTCCCCTCCCCCCCCCCCCCAAATTTTCAAATATATGGTACATCGTGGTATAATGTTAAGAAAAATGTACTAAACGATAAAAGAAGCAATAATTTCTTCCATTCCCTGAGAAATAAATGACAAAAGACAAAATCTGTTGATTTCTTGAATTACTTTATTGGGAGGACTTAATTTTTTCAAAAAACCCTTAAAATTTGCGTCATTTTATTAATGCCACCTTATAGAAAATAGTACAAATGACTAAATAGGAGATATATTTCAAGCCCTATAAAATCTGTAAAATCCAGGAGCTTCGCCCTCTGGGCCCCCACCAGACTGGGGGGGGGGGGGGGGAGGCTCATGGCGGCCCCCAGGCCTCATAAAGGGGCGTCCCCCGTAACAGCAATTCCTGCATCCGCCCCTGTTACTCACCTTTGAGGTGTTATCTTTCAATATGATACTTAAACATTATTGCTCTAATTCGACTCCAGTTTTGGGGTTTTCCTTGTATTGCAAGGATAATATCTTGTTATGTGTGTAATCTTGGAAGTTAAAAAAACGAACCCATTGTATTTTTGCTGGTAAATTTTCAAAGTTACACAGTGTGATGTAAGTTGCTTCTACAGATGAAATATGAACATCAACAGTTTAGTATTAAAATGATTGCTGGGGTTATATACGAACTGCAGAAAGATGAACACCCAGTGTGCAAAGATGCGCTTTCAAATCTATCACTCTTGAGTCACTGAATAAAAGACTTTATTTTTACGACCGTCATAAGTGGGGCGTATCATGGTATGTCGCAGTGCGTCTGTCTGTTCGTCTGTCAGATTCTTGTAGGCCAGCTATCATATACTTAGGACACATGTTCCCAATGATAAGAGGAAGAAGGGTATTGTTTTTCAAGGTCATATATCAAAGGTCAAGGTCAAACTAACACGGATAATTTTGTAGACAAAATGATAAAGGGGTTGTATTCTGGTGTGGTGCAGTGTATGCCTCTGTGTTGTCTGTTCATTCATCTTTCGGCACTTTGTGGAAGGGCTAGTGAAAATAATCGCTAGACGTGCAATCTCTGGTATATATCATTCACTCCCCTGAAATATATATTCTCCTGCACATCCAATTCTGCCACTGTCATAGCCATCTTGTAACCAAAGAAACTAAATGCATGTACATGTATATAGTTTGGGCACATTTTGCATCGTTGACGCTGCTTCTGTTTATTTCATTTTCACAAGGACAAACGAAGCTGTTCTATCATTTTGTATGTATGTGTAAATGCACGTACACTCACTGCGCTCCGTATCCGGAGTTACGGAACTGGCTACATTGGACTCATTTACAATGGGCAGTTTCCGATTGTTTAAACTCGACAGGCGGAGTAACATTTCCAATTTCAGTTGGTATTTTTTACTCGCTTTTCGGTTATCACAGGTTATAGAAAGTAACCAAAATGCCCCCTCGGGATACCTAACAATGATCATTGTTGTTGACGGTGTTGTACAGTATCACCATATTCTAACAATACGTATTAAAATAACTTCAGAGGTTACTATAAGGGATATCTGGGGATACAGGCTGTAGCATCTGCAAGTATCTTAAAATAGATAGGGTTTTGCAATATATATTTACGTCACCGCCTCTTGGGGATTCGGGTTAAAATAAGTTCTCAGTACCCTTTGCTTGTCGTAAGAGGCGACGAAATGGGGCGGTACGATGAGACCGCATTCCGTGGGGATCCGGGTTACAATATATTGTAGGTCCTCAGTACCCCCTTGCTTGTCGTATGAGGCGACTAAATGGGGCCTTCGGATGAGACCGCAAAAACGGAGGTCCCGTGTCACAACAGGTGTGGCACGATAAAGATCCCTTCCTCCTCAAAGGCCATAAGCGCTGAGGATAGTCCTAAATTTTTCAGCCCTTCATCGGCAATGGTGACGTCTCCATATGAGTGAAAATTCTCAAACGGGGCGTTAAACAATATACATTCAATCAATATTTACATCCTCAGATACTGTATTCAATGAGATATTTACGACATGTAACACAACATTTATTGAAAAAGCGATAGAATGCAATGACGCTCCGGCTAGTCTTCTAAACATCATATTTCACATTGCATTGCTCATAAATTTACTGGGGAGATGGGGGGGGGGGGTAAGCTAACCCTTAATGAAGTTTGTGTTGTCAGAGCTATCAATTTTAATGATCGAATACATGTTTTGAAAAATGCAAATGATATAAAATCTTGGGATATTGACTTTTCTTTTGAAAAAGTTGACGATAACGAACATTGATCAATCTCTTAAATCCTATAAACAATACAAAACTGGGAGCAGGTCAAACATTGACCCCTGGAAACACCGAAAGTGGTATCAGATGCCGACGTGGAATAGACATTCCCTAATGACAGGTCACACCTGCCGTAAGCCCTCTATCCGAATCAGGCAAATGGAACAATTCGTTGTCAAAATCAGTATTAAAAAGCTAGGCTAACAATTAGTATGTAACACGTCCGACAATAGTCAACCGAATGACAGGTTGTTATAAAGACCATAGAATTTGCGAAATGTTGATTTGAAACGAAACCGACTAAACCCCTGTAACATCATCTTATTTGTCTGTTATCTGCATCGGTTTAAAAATTGATCATACGCAGAGCATGATCTCCCGTATCGAATCAGTTGGGAGACATAAAGACCATATGTAATTGATAATGGACTATTCCTATATCATATGGGAAGTTGATGATGGAGAGGACATCCCACTTGTCGTAAAGCTGAGTTGTTAGTTTGGAGTTAAATGTGATGTGAGAAAATGTATTTACCACTTGATTACGTGTAGTTTGTGATATACATACTTGCTAAATGTCATCCATAATCAGATGTGATCCATGTGTCAAGAATTATAATCTTTCGATCTTGAAATTTCATAAATCAACACGTTATTTATAGATTTACAAAGTGTTCAAGTGACCCACCATTCTGTCATTTCCACCATTCCTTTACTTCTCCAGAAAATCAAAAAATCAAATGTGCATGTCGCATGATAGAGACAATCCATTTACGTTGTAGTAATGCGGTGTGGTTACCAATGGAAAAACCCGAACATATAACTTTAATGGCATAGAATAATGCAACACTTTCTTCTGGGCACAAAGCTATTTGATGTCAAGCATGATAGTTTGATCATAATTCTGCTATTCAACAGTTGATTATGTAACGCACACTAATATAAAATTCTAAATAAGAACAAATCAAGCAAGACAGGTAGAAATGGTGACATGTACCTGTTGCATTAGTTAAAATGATTGAATATTCTTGCCCAATCCGGCCTGGAGGCTATAAATCTTTTACCGTACTTATACTTAAACTCAGCCATGTTTGTTTTGAGTACAACTCTGAGCAAGCTTCGAAACACTCGACCAAATTGAGCATGTACTCCATTTGAGTGTGAGAATGATTTTATAAAAGTTTTATAACTTTCACTTTTGAGTATGAGTACGATTTAGACCACAGAGTTTGAGTATGAAAACTTGCTCTCAAAGTTTTATAACCCCCAGGCCTGGACTAATTAAGGAGACAGTTTTGTTCTTCCATTGATATAAAACATCAGCCTTGTGTAAAACCTATCATAGATTTGGGGGACAGAATCAAGGGTGTCAGGGTGGCGCAGTGACAACGACTTCGTTTCTAACATCTGTGAACTGGCTTCGATTCTCTTTATCAGCAGTGGTGGTGTGTGATAGGGTGTGTTGGTCGCCCACTCTGACATGTAGGTTTTCTCCATGTATACTTGAACTTCCTCCTATACTACCAATCCTTCTCGTAAAAGCTGCACAAAGCCAAAATAAGGCGAGGACCTCATTGGAAACAAACTGTTGATCTTTCATGCATCATTCTGATACCTGTATTGCTTTCATCTCAGCCAAATACAGATTCATTGTTTTATTTAAAAGAAAATATAAAATTCAGGATATCTCCTATTTATTCCTATGTAAAAATTTGAAACATGTTGATTGTTTGATTGTATATTGTTTAACGTCCCTCTAGAGAATCTTTCACTCATATGGAGAAGTCACCATTGCCTGTGAAGGGTTACAAAATTTAGGCCTATGCTCGGCGCTTATGGCAGTTGAGCAGGGAGGGATCTTGATCGTGCCACACCTGTTGTGACACGGGACCTTGGATTTTGCGGTCTCATTCGAAGGACCGCACTAAAGTCCACATCTTGATCCCGACAGACCTGATTTAAACAACCATAACTCTACTCTACTTGAGGATGCTGTCATATTGGGTTTCATTAATTGTTAAAATTAAAGTGATCCTCAGTATGTACGTATCTCCTGAAAAGTTCGTGACCTCGATGACCATGATGTGAACAACCTTTTATCTACATTATACAAGAAAATTATCACATGATTCATGATGTGAACAACCTTTTATCTACATTATACAAGAAAATTATCACATGATTTTTTTTGTCATTTCTAAGCAAGTGATTCTCTGAACTCCCCATCCTATTTTCCAAATTACACCCCACCCATTAGATGAGGCGTGACCCTTGATGTGAGCAAATTTGAATTTTTGTTTCCACAAGAAATACATTGTGCAATGTCTGATAGGAGGAGGCCCAGTGATTCTGGAGAAGAAGCCGAAATGTAAATATCTTGAAACACTCATAGATGATTGTGAATTTACCTGGGCAATTCTTATTTTCTGAAATATTTCATTTTGAATTTTTGAAGAATGTTTAAGCATTAATGTCTAAAAGCGTAGTTTTGTGAAACGTATTTCTTTGTTTTTTTTATGACACATAACGGAAGATGCAAGATGACTTCGTATTTTGTCACTGAAAGATTGAATATTTTCACGCACGAGACAATATAAATCTCCTCTTATATAAATATAACTAAACATTCCTTAATTTCGTGCAGTATGAGAGAATCATTGTTGCTAAAATGCAGTGCACTCAAACTATAAATTCATTAATAATATTTTAATTACTACTGACTAAACAAAATGGTAGAATTATTACACATACCGTGTCATTAAATTTTCTACAAACCGTGACACTTTTAATATCGATCATAAATCAGAATTTCTATGTGGTTGTCATACTAGCAGAAAGCCTGTTATATCACCCTTTGTATTGCTAATTATACGTTACCAGAATACATTTATGAACCACCCTCAATGTCATTTGTAATGTCAGAGAATTATAAGATTCTCGAGTTGCAGGAAAACCACTCTTAGGCGCCCGATATTTATATCAAATGTATGAAACTGTTTCCTTTGGATATGACGCTTGCGCAATATGAATTTTTGGCCTCAGAGGTTATGCATGTCTGAGTCATATGAAGCAATATTTTAGATTACTAATGTAATTATACGCCGTTTTCAAGGTAACGAATTTATTACATACATGGCTGTCTGTAGAAAACCAAGGGTGATTTCCGAGAATTCTTTCCCGAGTCAAATTTTACAAAACTTTCCGTACTCGTCGATCAACGTGTGATGACAGGCGAAGCATATACACTGTAGTCTTATGTATAACTGATTGATTTGAAGGTAACAGTTGACATTGAAATATAAACGGCATTCATAGTACCATGATTGCCGTCAAAATTTTAAGTTTAACTGAAGAAAGTCGTAATGGATGTACATGTATATATATATAAGATTTTTAGAAAGCAAAATGTTCTTTGGCTGCAACCCTGAGCTGAGTCACTTTGCTTCCACATAGACTTTTAAGCCTTGTGACTTAGACGATATCCATATAAATGAAAGAATGATTAATCTGCACTGCGCAAGGATACTGGCGTATTGATTTGGCAATGCGTTCCTATTGGAAAGAATTCAAGAGATTTTCTGAATTCCTTCCGCTGCTCGTACACACCGGAATATGTGCATCGTGCACGAATTCTTGCATTTGAAAATATTAATTTGACAACTGTACTGCATTACCCATGATATATCGATGATTTTACTTAAACAAATTTATGTGAAGCATTGACCACATTACCTCTTTGAGGTCCATGTTCGGAATTTAGTTGAATTATGACAATATAAGAATGACTGTAATGCATATTCATGTAAAAAGAAAAGTAACCTTGTACTTGAAAATATTTGTAACATCTTGGTTACAGTTTGTTATGTGAAATTTTTTATCCTCCATTGGTAGTTTTATCTTACTGAGTGGACTTGATGTGAATTTATATAAATGTACTTTATGATTCGAAGCTTGCAAGTTGTTCTCCTTAATATGATTTATATTCAACAATTTTGAAGTTCTCCTTAATATGATTCATGAAAAGGGTATTTTTGTCAGCTTTATTTTTTTCTGCGGTCATCTTATACAAAATGGTGCACATTAGATTCCAATATTAAAAAGTGTAAACTTTATTTGTTTTACAACGATTAGTACACAAGGTCTACAGCTTATTGTAAAGGTAATTCCACCCTCATGTGGCGTCATAAGTCCCCCCCCCCCTCCTAAAAAAAATAAACTTTGTGCATGATAGAAATGTCTTATATAGGATTTTTGTCAACGTGTACAATAAATAATCTGGTTAAGTATCTAATACTGAGAAAGTTCATATTTTCTATAAATAGTCCATTAAAATGTTGTCAAGGGTAATAACTCCTACGCTAGTTTTTCCTTTATCAAGTTGTATGTCTATTATATACAATGTTTTCTCTGATATCCACAATCAATGTATATATATATATATATATATATATATATATATATATATATATATATATATATAGCTTTTCGAAACTGCTAAAAAAAAATTCCTTTTAACCAGTTTTTATGCATTTTATGTAGTTTTATAATTCTGTTTAGAGAATATGCGCGATTTTCTTATTTTGACATACACTTCGGTTGATGTATACATATGTATGTCTGACATCTTTCGAAAAGTAGCAACATATTAGCTGTATATTTTCTTCAATTATTAATCAAATTAAACTATATGAAGTGGGAATTAACACAGTTTTTTCTACTTTGAACTCATAACAGTACGTGTACGGAACTACCTTAATGTCTTTTGGCGTACGAAATGTGTTAATTTGTGATTGTGCTATAATCAGCATGTTCTCGGAGAAATCTACCAAAACTCACGACTGAATTCAATCCCGCGATGCATTCATTGTACAGAAAAAATCCAAAATACGAGCCAAAAGATAGACACTCATTCTAAGTATTAGAAATCCCACTAGGCCTGCGTGCGAAATATCGACCCGTATAGAATTCCCCACATTCTTACAGGAGTTTTCAATTAACTTTACGAATTCAAGAATACCATATCGGAATAAAAAAATATTAGAGAAGTTTTGTTACTTTCCTGTAGGAAATTTCATTGTTTTTAGGAAATGAAATTCCGGTTGGAAATTTAAAAAAAAAAACAACAAATCACCATGCATTAGAAGGATAGTATTGAAAATTCTGCCGATTTTTTTCTTCTTATGAAATTCACTATGAATTCCACATATATCTTATCCTATAAAAAATCTAATTAATTTCTCTTAGGAATTTGTAAATTTTATGCAAATTTATATTTAAATTCACAAGAGATTTGTTTCAAATCCAACAAAAGTATGCAGGTTTTGATACAAACATACGGCACCTTATTTCCGTGTTAGATGAATACCTCACTTTCCAGACGAGGTGTATTTACCTTATTGACTTTTCCGTAGAGTGAGTGCATGGTATAGTTTCAGTGCATGCACATAAATTTGGGCAGATTTTCCCTTGAATTATTTAACTTACGTTAACTGATGCGCTAAATTTTGATTGCGCCAATACTATCAGGCTTATGATATTTATAAAGATAAATGTAGCTTTTGACAGCTGCCCGCGAGACTATAAACAAAAGACCTCTAGCCCTTGTATCAGATTCCTTTGTATCTCTTAATTATAAAAAAGTTAGATGTTTTATTTGGCCTCAGAACCTGATAGAGCACCGCCCTCGCTTGCGGGCTAATTCTTTGAACAAACTTGAATCTACACTTTATACGGCAATTTCATATTTTTTAAAAAAAAGTATTATCAGTCAAGCGAAGCGATCTTGGGAAACATTATCAAATGATTTCATCGTATGATAATCTCTACTTGGAAGACGTCAGAAATCGTGAATATACCTTTATACCTAGGTATGCTTAGAAGTTACCCTAATTCGGATTATCGATGATTGTCCTTTATCAGAAGGAACGTTTTTACAACTAGAATATATTTCGGTATAAGCTTTATATCGCATTGCCTGACTTAGAAAAACTCAAGCAACAACGAAGGAACAGTTTCATCGTATGCTTCACAGACAAGGGTTTCAGTGATTGACATCATAAATACATGTATGATCGATTGATTGATTGAGATAAATTTCTAGCAGGGATATGTTTAGACGATATCGATCCTAGGTGCCAAAATTAGGCCAAGAACTCCAGAATTTTACATTAATTTTCTATTGAACCACTTGTCAAAGCAAATACATGACTTTTTTTATCCAAACAACCAGTGACTCTTTGGTTGTAGATTTTTTGGGGAGAATGATCTAAAAGGGCAGAGATTTACTCCATGCTATATTGATTACTATGTATACGTGCTTTAAAGACGACCAAGCTAATTTAGCTGATTGGGTTTTCCAAAAACGTAGTCCGAAAACATTAAAGTTTTTGTAATGTTCAGATTCATTTAACATTTACGGAACGAAGTATTTCAGACAGAAGCACATGGTGTGGAGAAAAAATTCACACAACTCCATCACACATTATCATCACACTCGTATATTTATGTTTTAATCTACTTGTAGTTGTACTTAAAATGATGAATAGCGTATATGTTTATACCATAACTACAGGACGATTCTGTATCATTGTTATATGTACACATGTAATATAGGAGAGCGATTCTGTATCATTGTTATATGTACACATGTAATATAGGAGAGCGATTCTGTATCATTGTTATATGTACCCATGTAATATAGGAAAGCGATTCTGTATCATTGTTATATGTACACATGTAATATAGGAGAGCGATTCTGTATCATTGTTATATGTACCCATGTAATATAGGAAAGCGATTCTGTATCATTGTTATATGTACACATGTAATATAGGAGAGCGATTCTGTATCATTGTTATATATGTGCACATGTAATATAGGAGACCGAGTCTGTATCATTGTTATATGTACACATGTAATATAGGAGACCGATTCTGTATCATTGTTATATGTACCCATGTAATATAGGAGAGCGATTCTGTATCATTGTTATATGTACACATGTAATATAGGAGAGCGATTCTGTATCATTGTTATATGTACACATGTAATATAGGAGAGCGATTCTGTATCATTGTTATATGTACCCATGTAATATAGGAGAGCGATTCTGTATCATTGTTATATGTACCCATGTAATATAGGAGAGCGATTCTGTATCATTGTTATATGTACCCATGTAATATAGGAGAGCGATTCTGTATCATTGTTATATGTACCCATGTAATATAGGAGAGCGATTCTGTATCATTGTTATATGTACACATGTAATATAGGAGAGCGATTCTGTATCATTGTTATATGTACCCATGTAATATAGGAGAGCGATTCTGTATCATTGTTATATGTACCCATGTAATATAGGAGAGCGATTCTGTATCATCGTTATATGTACCCATGTAATATAGGAGAGCGATTCTGTATCATTGTTATATGTACCCATGTAATATAGGAGACCGATTCTGTATCATTGTTATATGTACACATGTAATACAGGAGACCGTCCCACTTGTTTCCGAATCCTGTTGCACTTACTGTATGTTTCATGTGATACATGTAATTTCAACCAAAGAAGTCTTTATCCTTTGTATATATGTATATATAATAGAGGGGCTTGGGGGAACTGAAGTGAAAACATGAAATAAGTACATCATATATCTATTTCCTTGAGTATCTATTTCTTATAATGTATAACAGGTAAATAGTTTTGAAGAATTTCATTTATTCCGTTCAATTCAATATATATAAAACGATGTATCAGTTTTACTGCTTTTACAAGCGTGGATGAACATCGGCGTATTCCATGAACAAATCAATGCAATAAACAATACCGAGTACAGAGGTTTTTTTTTGGTGTTAATTCAAGCTCTCTTAGACTACGGAATTTATGCGTCTGTTAGACATCCTACCTGATAAATTATGACTTAACCAGAGAGTGAAATAGGAAAACATTACTTAAGATTATAGTGATATCGTCTTTTCATGTGATTAATTATTAATTGATTTCTTTACTGAAAAACCTGGTAGACCTTGAGAGCATCCTTTGATGTGAGAAAATTCATAAAATTAACTATCGATAAATTACATGGGGATAAGATATGTTTACTGTTTAAATACTAGAAGCTTAATTTCTTGATCTGGCCCATTTGAGTCGTTAGAAAATTTATGAGAGAGGCTGCAATTCGTTTAAAGTGAATGAGTCCTTAGATTAGAACATTTGATGGAGAAATTTTCTTCATATCAAGAACTCCCGCGAAGTAACGAAGTTCCCACTTTGGTCATTTTGCCATAATCGATATAATTGAAGAAATGAATAGCATAGCATGTCTGGAAATAATTTTGCCGAGAAATTGGTCGTTCAAAACATTAGCACGTTTTTCCCGCGTGGATTAGCTATATTAGGCGCTAAGCATTTTGCCCCCGTGGGTTCCTTAATGATCAAGCCCGCCAAATCTATCTTAACGAAATACTCATGCGCCGGGAACTTGAAAATGGCTTTTGACATTCTATAAACCAATTGAGAAATATCTCACAAGTCAAATATAATTGTAAAGTATTGCCATAAATTGACTCATTTTCAAACGAACGTAAAGATTCTGGATGAGCCTTTTATTTTGATGAGAACGATAACCGATGCGTCTTGACACAGCAAGTTTAAAAGATGAATGGTGGTCGCATGGTTGTACAATTACACAATATCAGCGTTTCATTAAACGGGGAATAACTTTGTTAGTAATGCATTCATACATGTTCACTGATACCGAATTTTTAATATTATGATTTTTAAAATTCAGATAATATTTTGTTGTTTGGTTGCCAATCTTCTCTAGTATTTGTATCTTTAATTTTTCTTTTTTAATTTTTCGTTTCTAGTCTCATCTTCCATGTCAAACGATCAACAGAAAAAAATTCGTTCCTCCTATTTTGGTGTTGGTGGTGGTGGTGGGGTATATGCACACACCGAGAATCAAAGTTTTACTGCCTGAAAGACAAAACTCACCAGAGCAGAATTCCCAAATAATATAAATTGTTACATGATGAAGATGTCATCATCTTTACAGATGTGCATATCAGTTATGTCAACATTCTCTCGATTTGCCTTGACAGAGAAGAAATAGGAACAGGCAGTTCTGACAAACAGCTGGTGCTTTGGGACTCTTCACTGGCCCATCTGTCTTGTAACATCTTCAAACATCACGGAAAATATCGATGTGATAAAATATAAAATCTTCATGAAACAAAAAGATGCCTCATCAAAACAGTTTTTAGCAAATCAAAATTTACTGCCCTATCCAATATCATTGTCCCTACGTATCTTGGGTTATCTAATCACAGAATTTGGGATAAAGTAATAAAGAATATGGCATTGATGTCTTTTGTAACTGGCATTGAAGATTTTTTCATGACCCTTCTTGTAATTTCCAATTAAAATCGGATTATGTCAGATATTAGGAATATTTTTCAATGCATTTTCATTGACGTCCAGTTCTGATCCAATTTTAGATATCACCCGTGCCTGTGTGATGGAAATCAAGCCCAAAGACGATCACAAAGCCTGATTGACAGAAAATAAAGGGTCACCACAAAAAAGAACGTCATTGTGCGTCTAAAAAGTAAAAGTTCATTTAAAAGTTTTGCTTGGAAAATATTCACATATCTTTTGTATGTTGTTGATAAGTTTTTGTACTCTTTGAAACATTTCTTAAAGTGGGAACAAACATGCGAGACCAGAAGCTGCCGATAACATAGAAATACGCTTGTTGTGAGGATATTTTATTATCATACGGATAATGAAAATTTTTCCTTGTTTGAGAAAATTTCCTTGAGAACTTATTAAAAATCAATATCTTAACAGAAAATTGTAGCGTTTTCTTGAACAATGCAAGATCTCGTGAGAAGAAGAGGTTGCATCTTCACTTCTGAACTAGATAGCGACTTCAGTAATACGGTTCTGTTGCTCCTGCGCTTCTCGGCCAACAAAATGATGCCGATGGGAAATCGCACGTTATTGACAATCTGAACAATGCTTTTTTCTGCTCCCGAGTGATACTTTGCATACTAATTCTGTATTCCCTGAGCAGCTTTCACGACAAGAATTTCCCGATCCTGATATGTTGTCCAGCACAAACAAACAAAACAGCGGAGAGGTTTCTTCAATATCACAAAATGTTCATTCTTTACTCAAAGAAACCACCTCTTGGTATGTTTATACATCCATTTCGGTTGACTATCGCGTTTTCCTCTAACTTTTGGCAGTCTAACACTCATTTCTGCTCCTCGAACTTCATCGCTTGTTTCATGTTTCGTGTTGTTATTCTGAAACAGTATCCTGAAAAACAGAAAAGTATGGGTTACTCAACCAAATCATTCACACATAGATAAATATAGACAAAAAGATAGATAGATAGATACATTGTAGATAGATAAAAATTGATAGTAAAGTAACCTTGCATATTTTTATTTACATATATTACCATGTTTTAAAATATAAGTTTGAATTTACGAATGTTTTTTTTTTTTTTCAAGTGCGTCACATTTAGAGCTACCAATAAAATATACTATATATAGTCTATAAAAGCTCAATCTATATTAATTTTCAGTGAACCTGCCTGATACTTTCCTTTCACTTAAAAGTGCTTTACAAAGGACATTTCAGTTGTTTAGACAATGTTATTACATATATAATTAAGAAAACTGAGTGCCTTTTTTGAATACATTGTACTTTTCGACAATAAATATGGCCGCAATGCATGTTCATCTACGAGAAATGGTTGCGACATCTTGATTCCAGTAATCTTAGGTATTGCATGAGTCAGAAGGTACTAGATTGTACATTTTCCCGTACTTTTAATATGTAAAGAAGATCTCAAACTGATCCTAAATGATTTTTAAAAGTTCGAAGCATGGAACTCGCACTAGCTGCAGGACAGCTTAGGTGCCTTCTTTCTTATGACAGTGAATATTTATGGAACATTAAGTGAATAAGCAATTATAAAAGAATCTTGTACTATGCTTCAGATATGAGAAAACATACTATTTTTGATATTTTGAACATTCAAGAAGTATGATAAAAATGTTATTGATTTGCATTCATTGCCCCTATTTCAGGAAGGAATGTTAACTTTCATAAAAGCTATTTAGGAAATAGTACAACTCAAAGTTTTACTACGATATTTTGGTATGGTTTCACTCAAGTATAATTTTTGTGTTTCCATGACAAATAATGACGCCTCTCCATAATTCTCCCGATGTACGGACAATTTTCCGCGGGCTTTGAAATCGATGCAACAATTATGTGGTACAAGAGAGGTGAAACAAAGATATGAACAAAAATCAATTAAGAAAGTATCTAAATCGACAAAGATCTGGCGAAAAGTGATTTTACATGCGTATTTAATAGCTTCGTATCTGAGTTTCGATATAAAAGACGATCCAGCATTTGCCTGCCCTGCCATTTCACGTGATGAATGGAATAATAAAATTGGGATATTGTGTTTCCTCGTGCAGTAATGAAACAGACAAACAGCTCCATGCTAATTCCGTGCTTAAACTGACAATCATAATTAAATTTCCCAGCAATTCACCCTATTTTATGAGATAGATTGAACTATATTAAGTGACGCGCTGGATTGCACGACACCTTCATTGTAAAACGTAACGAAATCTTCTCTAGAGTAATCCGTGCTTCACTGTACTTCCATTCCCCCAAACATCACATGCTCATCACCAAGACTACATTTAATTAAATATTATAGAATGATAGCAAAATATTTAACCTTCAAAAGCATCTTATCTTATTTCCATGAATACATTTTTACAGTATGAATGTAGTTACTAGTATGCTATTAGAAAAAAATCTAACTCCAATAAATATCATTATGGACAATAAATATTTGATTTTTTCTTACATTTTTGAAGTAAGTTTGTTCTAGCATTTCACACCAGATGAAATATCCGGCTCCACTTGTCGATGGTGGCTACAGTTATTTCAACTCTTAATTTTGTATTCCTTATAGGAGTTATGAGATTGATCAATGTTCGTTATCTTCATCTTTTCAATACATGTCGTTTTCAATTCCCTACAAAACCCAAACAATTATCTTAGAACACAGTTAATTTGTTCAATTACTGGTGAAGTCTTATTTCAATTGGTACTTTAAAAAAAAAACCTACAAAATTAATCATGGGCGCTATTATATGCAAGTACAAGTAAGACTGGCTTTGGAAATAAAAACTGGTATAGTTTCTAACATTAACAGTATTGCCACTTTTATTTTCCAGATAAATGTCACTAAATGGATGTGTTTAAACGAGTACTGAAATTTAATGACATCTTCGCAAGTCAAGGGTTTCCGATCCCAACTCTACTCTCGGAAACCTTTGGGTTGCGAAGACGGTGAAAAAAAAATCGCCGTGAAGAATTATTTTGCAAAGGTAGAAATTTGAATTTGTAAAATTTGAATAATTTTACGTATATTCGATTCACTGCGTACGGGTGTGTTGTTAGGCAATATGTAATGAATTAAAGGTTCTATTTATCCGAACGTATAATGAAAAAAAAAACCCTGCGTCCTACGTAATATCAAGGAAATAAAGTAATTAACAAAATTCACACGAGCTATAGCAATGGGGCAATAAAAACAACAGAGGTGTATCAAATGAAAATTCAAATATTTTATAGGACCATAGTGCATACATAATACTGGGGCAATATAGAACAATAATAATACAATGTCGTATAACTTTGTTTTTATCACTACGGTGAGTTCAGTACGTTTGGAAGTTTAAATGCAAAGGAAGTGCTTTAATCAGCGTCTACTTTATCGGGAATGTGGGAACAAAAGATGATTATTGGTTTCTAACGAGAATACAATACAACAAAACAATATGTAAAGCCGTTTAACTATAAATATTCATAACACTCAATGTTCCGATAGATCATATGTCAAAAAATATAACTAAAATAATGATATTAGTCGTAAATAAATGTCCATTAACAATGATGATGAATTCATATCAAACCATAGTAATTAATTATTATCAGGCCTTTATTAATAGGTTTGTCCGGAACAATAAATACAAAACAATTAAAACATTGATAAAAGAACAACATATCAAGAAAAAAAAGGGTTAGAACAAACGGATAATTCTAGATTCCAGGTTCTCTCGTACATTTTACCAGACGAAATCGATTATAGGACAATTAAAAAAAAACGTTCCAAAATTTACCAAAGACTTGGAAATATTCTGAAGTCTTTGATGATCTTTTTTAAATAAACATGATTCATTTAGATTTTTTACTGAATATCTCATTACATTTTCGACTATACAATATTAGAATATTTTCCCACCATCTTCTAGACAAGAAAGGGATTGGTTCCGTTTTTGATGTCGTTATGTGTTTGTCATATCAATATGATATCAGATAATAGCACATAGCATAAAATGTGAAATAATAAAATGCAAAAGTTGTCCGGTGTAACTATGATACGGCAAAAAGTTTACACATAGAAAATGTGCCAAAGGACGACATATATGTCGAAAGTTAAAGAAATTAAAACGTAATATCTCGAAAAAAGTCCACATTTAAAACAGATAAAATCGAGATATCTGACACGTTTGCAAATATGAGATTAAATTCCCCAAGCGAAATACGAAACCATTAAAGCGGTGTTAGTACACTACCAAGTGAAAATTTAATACTTAATTTAGATTGTTTGTGGAATGCTGTAAGCATCCCTGTTTTATGTTTCATATTGGTTCAAGGGATAAATGTAGATCTTAAAGTGAACACTTTCATTCACTTAAGATACCATATCACTTCTCAGATACCCGCAAATTTTACTTGTTAACATTTTAAAACATTTTTCGGCTACGTGATTTAGGAGAAAATTGTTGAACTTTATATTATGAATGAAAAAGATAAGATACATGTATTTATTAAATGATAGCAGTTAGAGCATAAGTGGATAAATAAGTTGTATATCTTAGAATGATTAAATTTAAGTTTTGAAAAGAAAAGAAAAAGATATATTTGTGAAATATATATGCCTTCTTATTTAGTGTTTTGCGTAACATTTGCATTCAATATTCATTCATAACTAATGTTAATGTCTTTAATACCCAGTTCAGAACTAAAACGGAAATTTACAAATTAATTGATTCAAACATGTATACATATAATTTTTAAAACTTAAATCATTTCTTAATCAGATCCAGTTATAATATGCCATGATTTAAAAATAAATCTTTTTTTTAAATGGATAAATGAGATTGCACTTTACTTCGTCTGAATGTTACATCTTATGTCATAAACAAAATAAACTTGTAACAATATCTTTTACTGTATATTTCAGGAAATCCTTGGCAAACCAGGCGTTCATTAAACAACCGAGTATATCGATTTCTGAAAACCAATAATTATGATCCTCCCATTCCGTCTACGTGAAAGTGCGTTAGCGAAAAATTATAGGCTTGGGTTAGAAAATCTTTATGCTCAACAGAAAAGCTACAGTAAGGGTTAATTGCGGTTTATCTACACGCCCAATATAACACCGCATATTGAAAACATCCCTCCCTTCCAATTTATTGCAGAATCTATGTTTTTTAAATGTCAATGACATTAATCGATTAGATTTTCTTAGTTAAATATATTTTCCTAAAAATCAACTGAACATGAATACCAGGGGATTTCTTTATTATTATAGAAATCATATTTGGTGGAATGCATGAAAAATGCAAAACTGTTTAAATCAAATGTGTTAGTGATATTAGTAAAATAAAAATAAAAAAAGGATTATTTACAACAAACTTTTCAAATACAAAATCCTGCTGTGCTATATTTTAAAAGGATAGCACATATATGTAGTTTACAATAAGCAGTCCAACTAATTGTATTTATGATTAAATATTTCAAAGCGACGTTCGAAAAAAAAATATCGTACGGACTCTGCTAAAAATGAAATTAATTCACTGCTTTGCTCCATAGATGATTGTAAATATTATTCGTTGATTAAATATTCTACCTATTGCATTTGCATAAGAGTATTCAGTCTCTCTGGAGAATACTAAGCCTAACTTTAATAACAAAAAGGACTGTATCATGAACAAAAAAAATCCGAAATGCAATGACGAGATTATATATAATTCAGGGGTAACTCAGTGAAAGATATTGAAGATATCGGATTGTTTTAAGATCTTATTATCAGAGGTTATATCAAAGCATCAATTTTTATCGGACATGAAAAATACATCAAGTTTCCGTTGCTTAACACACCGGCGGTGACATATGGTTTGATTTTTCATGTGAGTAAATTAACGTTCATCATTCATATTTAAAAGAAACTGCCTTAGGTATTTTAAACCATTTAGTGTTCTAAGTTACATTAAGAGAAAAGCAAGAGGTTATATATTTTTTAGAGATTGAAATCGACTATTTCGTTGATTTATTTGATTAAATGTATGTAAATCTGAAACTACGTGTTGCAACTTCAAGGCAAAACAAGCCGCGAGAAAAAAATAAAATAAAAAAACCGGAATGAACAAACCAGTGATCAGGAATATAATGCATAGAAATTCATTTATCATTTTATCTATTATTTCATCTAATTTTACTATTTCCATAAAATACCAAGGCACTAAATGATTAATATCCAAAATCTATCTCTGATTTTCTTTTAATTTTTAATGTTGCTTTAACCAAAAAAAAAAAAAAAAAAAAAATAGGCATTGTTTTTATCAGGTGTTTTAATGCATCTTTTCGAAACCTGGTACAGAGGGTTGATAAAATCGAATAATGAAATTAAAAAAAAAAGAATGAGGGGAAAATCGTGTGAATGTGGATTTATGATAATTGCCGTTTTAAGTTTATACATGTAGGAGGTGTTCAATGATACAGGTATGGATTACCTTTCTTGTTCCATCAAGGTGAGCAGTATAGCTTTCCATCTGTAATAAAAATGAAATAAATCAGCGAACTGGATGATTGATAAATTATGATAATTTTCTATTTCTCTGAACAACGTGTGACCAAATTCAACATATTTCCATTGAAACAATAAAATACTGGAATGAAAGCCTGCAGTGATCTTAAAACACTTAAACAATTCTTTTACTCTGGGGGGTTTCTCTGTCGAATTTTAGCAATATTTATTGCAATAGATATATTCATCTACTTTCAAAAATTCAAAACGTTTAAAATATATAAAGAATTGTTAATTGCATTATTTAAAACGGCTGCACAAAATTCAAACATTGATATTTTCTTCAAAGAGAATATGAGCTGACAACCTCTTTTTCTCACTCTCTTTCTGTCGCTCTTTCGCTCTCGACATAGACGAAAATATCCGTCAACTTTCTTCGGACCGAAGAATTTGTCTTATTTCCTTGACGATAATTGTACGGAGAGAACTTTACTTAATTTCTCCAAGAACGGTTTTATGTGTACTGATAGCAAAAACGTCATAGACTCCGGTTCATTTGCATTTTGGTTGCGCGCTTGATGGATAGAACGTGATATGGAATTTGCCTTTTGACCCCTATTACTAAAACGTGTGAAAACTGTTTCCTTAATAAGTCAGTATTTACTGGGTTTAGGTTTCAAGTTAATCACACAACAAACCCCAATTATTACAAAGCTTTTTATAATACGTTTGATTATATCATCATAATGTTTGCTGAATTTTTTTGTTGTTGCGATGAATGAAATAAATTTTTCCACGTAGTAAACATGTTTATAAACATGTTTGAATGTTGCATCAACCTATCGTCAATCAATACACAGATTAGAAAATAACCAATTAGCGTGAAATAAGGCGTAATAAGATATCGCCTTCGGAGATGCTTGAATGGACAATATATAAAATACAGTGACCATTAATGCACTTTTAAATTGTCTCTTGATATATAATATGCGTTAAAATTTGTAGTGGTTTGTAGAATAAGTTGAAATAAAACTAAGGAGCAATCAATTTTATATATATATATATATATATATATATATATATATATATATATATATATATATACGTTTAGTAAAGCTTTAGCGCTTTCATTTCAAATCTTCAGAAGCTTTACATTTAGTAAAATAACGTGGCTATGTTACTAAATGCAAAGCTTATGAAGATCTGAAATGAAAGCGCTAAAGCTTTACTAAACGTCTTCGTGTATCTTTTTTATTTTATATATATGTATTATCTCCGTATGATAAATGTAACTTGATAAATCAAAAATAAATAAGATTCTACATGTAGATAACAATTGATGGAGATAAAGATAACTTAATAGATTCGTAATAATTCATTAGAAAGGTTACATATACAGCAAAGATGATGAAAAAATCTTAAAGAGGCCTGTACAAATATGAATACCGGGCCTCGAGACCAGAAACGGAAAATTAAGTCATAAAATCTATCACTTCTATCTTAAAATTTATCTAGAACAGATATTTACAAAAACTGCTGGTTTATAAAAAAAAAAAATATCAAATGTACACATATACTGAAAATTTTATTTGCTTATGAAAATTATTTCAAAAGTTGGTTGGATTCGAAATTTAGACTTAAATCTATTCTCAGTTTATGGTCTTGAGGCCAGGTCTAACTCTTCGGAAAGGTCTGATCAATGATGCTAGTGCACAAGGTTATGTTAATATGTCAAGGTGGTGATTTTGATATGTTTTTTATGTATGCAAGGACAATTTTCTTATTCATATGATAATGAGAAAGCGTCAAAGATCGGCATAAAAATACGTACCCCTAACAGGTGAAGCACGCGAGAGTTCCTCACCGTAGGAGATGAGAAGGTCAAGAGATTTTCTTGGTGAAATATCAGCTAAAAGGCATCTTTATGGGTAAGATTATGTATATATATATATATAATGTTGATACATATATGCGGTTAATATCTGTCTGCAATTTCAATATATTGCCTTTGCTTAAAAGTCAGAGGTCCTCGTCCCTGATTGTTGAGCCATGAATGACAGGGATCTCATTCCAACCTGTCCGGTCGTATTTATTGAATTCTTTGCAAATCTGTAGCGTCAAATTGAATTACATTTGTGAGAATGCAGCGAAAATAAAAAGCCTAACATAAAAATCAGCACAACTGTTAATGCGTCACGAACGAATGCCTCCGACTATTGAGATAAATCACTGCTCCAATAAACGGATTTATCCAATAACATTTGAAATTGACAATAACAACAAAGCGATAATCCTCGCCATCGTGTCAACGAAAATTTGAAGAAAAGGCCCCCATTCTTCCAAATTCCAACAAAAAAAGTCCAATATTTTCAGTGATATTCTTGCACGTGCAAAAATACATCTTGAGACGTAAATTAAGTTTCTCTCTGGTCAAGGGGTTGAGGATCATCTTCGTGTGGAATTCAAGATTCAGAAATTAACCATCTTCTCGGCTAAGTAACCTTGGACGAAAATATTTTCGCCAATTTTTGTTAGATATGTATTATTTATATTAGTTTACCTTAATTTGTATCATGAAACCAAATGAGCTTTGAAGGAAAAATACTATATTGAGTATGAGGTTTGGGTGTTTCCTCTCTGTATGTTGTAAATGATATTCACGATATATGTAAAACTGCAATAATTCTCATGCAATTTATGAGTTCTCTTTTGTTTTCAATTACATCCCCCCCAAAAAAAATTGAAAAAAAAAATCTTTTATGCATTAACATGACCGTGACTAAACAAACTACTACTGCCCCAAAACTCTCCGGGCTGACTTTACATTATTCGGGAAACGATTTGCATGAAATTTACATAAATTGTTTCTTTCTGATGATAAGGTCAACGATCGAAGACTATGAATGAAGTCCAGACACGTACTGAATTAGAACATAAGAACCATAATTTAGGAAAGAATCCGAATGTCTGAAGACTATCAAATCACGTGGTCAGATCTTTCTACGTCATATTTGTTTGGAATAGATGCAGTTTGATAAAAAAGACTGGGAATACACATTTCTACGAAATATTTACCAGTCATAAAATTATCAAATCGATGATAAAATGTAATTCTCATTTACTTTCTTATTTGAAAAACCCAGATTTATTGTTTAAGAGTCGCATTTTGCAGTTTAACTTTCAATAACCACGAATATACACTATTAGTTCGTTCTTCAACATTGACAAATATATAATTACATTCAAAGACAGTAACATGAATAAATGTATATTTAAATATGATTTAAGATAATTAGCGATTGAACAAGAAAAACGATATCCTAATGGAAAACAACATAACCTATTCTCAAGGTTAATTTTTAACTTACCCACAATATCAACAACACATTGGCTAATTCATTGATTTTTTTTTTAATATGAAAAGGAATGACTTATTGTACAAAAGGAAATGTAAATGTAGATTTTCGAATTAGAGGACATATTTTATGTATACTAGAAGAGAAATAAACGGCTGTGTTTCTAAAAATTAGTATGTTTTATTCAATAAAACTTGGGAAATTTTGAATAGTTTCTTGCAATCTTCCCTGAATGTAAATATCCCTCTGAAATTTCAGCAGGACAGGAAGAAATTTCTTGTCAGTTTCAACAGAACACGGGCCAGCTGGTGTCTAGGAGGTATTTTATTTGTCACAATGGTAGCCGTAGAACAATGCAGATCTCCATTGTTCCGGGGCTGTAGAAAACAGAGACTGATGGATGGTTATAATCCAGAATGGCTTTTTGATTACAGCAATATTGGTAAAATCCACATTATGTTCCTGTCAATAAATGTGAATGGAAAACGACATTTCTGTTCCCGTATTTTTCACTTGTGTTGATTACAGGGGATTTGATGTAAGGAAATTGGTGCCGATTTTACACTGTGGTGCATTTCATCGAAAAATCACTCATGGAAAATTTCATTATGCATTACATGAATTGAAATTCAATAGATTTTATTGGCTATAAAAAAGAATACTGATTCCAATTTTGTGACAAGTATAACAATAGTGTTTAAAAATGCACAACTATGAAATATTCAATACTTATTTTGATATGAGTTTTTAAAGAAATTGTTTTATGCTTGTTTCGCAGACCTTTTCGAAATTGGCCTAAAAGTGCATTTTGTTTAGATAGCTAAAAGAAAATATAGTATGCAGTTTTAAATAGGTTTACAATATAATCCATAGGGCTGGAAACAGATGTTAAACATAAAACCATTTGTGTATAGGGGAAGGAAAGTTTTATCTGCATAAAAGATTTATTTAAAGGAAAAATAAAATTGTGCACGTAAAAATCAAAATTTTGCTATAAAACTATTTGCCTATAGGAACGTTGTCGCCCCGAAGATGTATTCTGCTTGTGTTCATCCGTGCATTCGCCGAAGTCATTATATAAAGGTCAATGCATTCACCCTCGATCATTACATTTATGGCAAAATACATCTAGTGCAACCTAGGAAATCTAAATTACATTTTTGTATGGGCACCGAGGCGTTAAACTCCTAATTTATAGATACTAGACGCTCATATCGTGAAATTGTGCGGAAATATTAGGACCGATATCGTATTGATAACAGACTTTAGATTTTACCCAATCTAAAAAGGACCTCGAGATATCAGCTGTAATTGAACTCATTTAGATAGCCTCGTGGTCTATCGATAACGCCCGTTGAGTCTCGATATGAGAAATTCCATAAGGAAGAATGGCATATTAGGGGTTGTACTAGAAGAACAGATTTGAAAACGAAGAAAATTAATAGCTGTCGAATTTTCAGGCTTTCAGTTCATTTGCTTATATATGATGATCATTTAGAAGAAGAAAAAAACCCACTAGCCTTTTAACACTCCATGACTGGAAGCACAAATGAATGAGTCTTCTATAACTCGCCTAGAATTATTTTTTCTACAGAATTTTGTTGTATGCGAAACAACAGAAGAAATGACTTGATGTTATTCCAGTAATCAAAACACAGCATACTCTTCACATAACATACCTTGATCACGTGGTATCTCTGGAATGAAGCGGTTCTTTCGAAAAATAACAAAATCCAAAAATCCAAGAATTCATAGGAACCATGATATAGAGAAACAAAAAAGCCCAGAAGAAAATAACTAAAAAGGACCCAAAAAGCGACGTCATTCCTCTACGATTGATTTTCAAACACTGGCATAAAATAAGACGAATTCATGAATTTATTTTGACTGAAATAACTGATCTGATTACAGAAATGGGCTGTTAAAATTCACCAGGCCTCGATTAACAAGTCTTTCTGATCTGCTAGTCCATTCCAATTTTCAGCTTTGGACAATACAAATTACAATACTCATGAATAATATGAATGTTATATTAGTAGGGGTTGCTGCAGATATTGGTGAAAAGGGAACTTAATCGTTAGGTTAAAAACTGACCGGAATGCTTATTAGGCTCCACCGAAACTGAGGAAAATTAAATCGGAATTTTCATGAGCATTCGTTGAAGGGACCGCTGATTTGGTCCGCATACTAACAAGAAACTTTTGCACGATTAATTCAGCATCAACCGTGTCCTTAACATCATTAGGGACACGACTCTGATCGATCCGAGGTATCCAACATTTTATATCTCATATGGTACTAATCCGGATATGGACATAAATACCAGAGTGCGTACATCTTCCTCGGCCTTCAAATGAACTCCGTGTTGTGGACGAAACACGGACTAACATGTGATGAATGTTGAAGGTACGCCGTCTAGTGTCTGATCCAGTGTACCCCGACCATGCACGCATACAGATGGTCTAACCTTGACATCGAATAAAATAAAACCCCGGGGGTTTCTTTTCGGAACACTTCCATCCGCTCATTTACGGAATAACCATGCATTCTATACCCCAAGTGGAAAAGACAGTGATACCAAAACATATGTATAAGATTAAAATGAAACCCAAATGAATATTTTGTGTTCTAAAATCAGATCCAATGATATAATAACAGTTGTCAAATAACCAGTTCCTCGGATAGCTGTTCGTAGTACAACTCAGTTGTCAAACCTTTGATTTTTCCTGCATCCATTTGAAGTTAAGTATACGACCATGTAATCTACACAGTATCAAGCTTTATCAGATTCTGCATATAAATAACAACAAATAAATGAATTTCAGTAGGAAATGGACTGGAAAATTGTCCAAATGAGCCCAGATCAAAGGGGCATTATAGAGATTAATTGAGTGCGATTTATGGCGCATTTGGACGCGTTCACTTCCCCTCTCCTATATCCCATACATGTATTTTCTAGGTTTTCATTTCTTTCAATGAATCGAATTATTCTCGCAAATAAAATCGATTTAGCATACATAAACAGGTACGACTCTTTAGACTGCCTATCATGCTCAGGAATGAACGCAGTACAACACGTGACATCAATGCTGGGTATTGCTCGTGAGATCAGACGAGGAAATTAAAGCAGACCCGCAACAAAGGTATATTCGAATGCGTATATGTTGGTCTTTGAATCCTCTTCATTAGTGTAACATGTGAGAAAAGGTTTGATTTTTTTCAAGAACTATATATCGTGAGAAATGCAGATAGTACTCAAGAGTCAGTATTGAGTATTGGTGTCAGTTCGATAAAGTCACCTGTTGCCGACTTTAATGGTGACCCCAAATGAACAAGAATTCTTACAAAGAAACAGGTGCGACATTCAGTGCAAATAATTGTTGTAAATGTATAGCTGGCTATATATATAAAAAAAATATGGAATAATGTAATTGCAGTTACATGTGCATCTACATTTTGTGTTATAGGTTAAAGTTTTCGTATTCAATGTTTGCGACAACAAAATCTATACTTCTCTAGATAGAAAGACATTTTATTTTTTACATGTAGTAGAAAAGTGCTTCAGAGTATTTATTTTTCAATACTTGTATGTTTGGCGACCCTTACCTGTAACTTTAGGTTATATAGTATGTATATATTTGTAACTCATGTACCGGTAATGTGGTTTTGGGTGCATAAATGAACTGAAGAGTACGCATGAGTATTTTTATTGAAGAATTATTAAGGATATCATATACTAAACACTAAATAAAATGGTGATGGAACAAGTGTCCACTAGATTTTACTAGTCAAAACCAACGCATATGTGCTATACAACCCCCAAATTCCATAAGTTCTCAATTTCAAAATTTACATGTACGACTTCAAACGTATATGATGACGTCATAACCCAACTATAATTATGTGAAAACAATTTTGAACTCAATTGGAATAGTACTGTTTTGAACTTTGATGTCGGAGACAAGGAATGTGATCATTGTTGTCTGACAGTCCTGACCGAGTTGGTAGAACTCCTCGACCCAATACGCCGATATAGTTATAGTTTATAGTATTGTCCTTACTCTTTGTTTTCCATTATAATCAATTACAATGTGATACCAGAGACAAAATTCTAATGAGATCCCGAATTCACCTAGACGGTATCTTCTACAGTGACGGTAGATAACCCGGTACTAACAGTGCAAAAGGTCACGATGTCTGGCCACGACACTGAGGACTTGGGTTGACCAATTATTGATTAACTCATTTGCATTCCTAATGAAATCTGCTGGGATTAGATCAAATAATTGTGCCATGTGCAATTAGCAAGACAAACGACAGAACTAACTGGTCATTACAAACACTCCGAGAGACAACGCAAATTGAGTGAAACAATCTACAAAGAAGAGACTTGCACAGAGTCAATCGACTCCAATTACGCTACATCGTGTTAGTTTAAGTGGTAATCACTTTGTTGTAATTGGAATTTTAGTCAAGAAGAAACATTTCTTCTCGTATTTTGTGTATATATATCAAAAGAATTTGGGGGCTGGTAATCGGGTGCAATGACTTGCAAGTCAAAATATGTCTGAACCCGACGTATATGTGTGTTTCAAACACATTTAAGAATATAAAACAATAAGTTGAAAGATCCTTTTTTTCCCCAAACCTTCATCCAATATGTGAATGAATATACTTTTTCGGTACTTTCAAGATGTTTTCCGTTAATGCCCAAAGCGCTACGGAAAATGAATTATCAAGGAAACATTAAAACATACACCCATGTATTTAGTTCTATAAACGAGACTTTGACCCAACAGGTCTACTCTCTATGTCTTAACATTATCAAATCTTGTATAACATGGGCAAAATATGATGTTTATGTTTCATTTTAGTTTACAAGCCTTATTAGTGAAATTTAGGTCTGTTTACTTTCATTCGAAAATACCATGATATTTACATTTCATTTCCATGTAAGGCACATCTTCACTACTTTACATATGTGTATGCAATAGGGGGTCATCTTGTTAGACCCCCTATCGGATGTTTTATTTTGTGTATATATGTTCTCTTTCTCAATGTCAATTTTATAGATGTATGTAACAGGGGGTCATCTAGTCATGTGCAGCATATGATCTTAATTTTTACTTGGTTTTAATGACCCCCTGTGCTGTTATACATGTACTTTTCGTCATTTACTAAATAAATGACATTTTCTATTCTCAAACTTGTTCTGTTTTGCCTGCTTTGAGCAAAAAACGAGTGCAGTCCACTTGGCTAGTGCTTTTGAGCTAAGGATCATAAATTGCATTTTCTTATCCTTGTAAGTATACAGTCTCGTTAAAATAAATCTGTCTCATCGGATTTCTTCGAAATGCCACTTTCAGTATTTCTAACCCGCAAACGAAGAAAATATTCAGTAAATCCTCGCAAGGTCCCATCCAGGTTGACGAAAGTGATGTATTTAGAATTAATACCGTGTAAACTCTTCGCATTTTTAATCGACCCAAAAGACACCAACGTGTATAACTTAATATTAGTTGGCAACATTTTTGTGGTTTCACCTAAGATGATTTTCTTTTGATTATCAGTGGATCTGCTTATCATCTCATGTTCACTATTACTGAGGTTCATGTTATTGCTGAGGTTCATGTTATTGCTGAGGTTCATGTTATTGCTGAGGTTCATGTTCACTATTACTGAGGTTCATTTTCACAATTACTAAGGTTCACGTTATTACTGAGGTTCATGTTATTACTGAGGTTCATATTATTACTGAGGTTCATGTTCACTATTACTGAGGTTCATTTTCACTATTACTGAGGCTCATGTTCACTATTACTGAGGTTCATATGCACTATTATTGAGGTTCATATTATTACTGAGGTTCATGTTCACTATTACTGAGGCTCATGTTCACTATTACTGAGGTTCATGTTCACTAATAATGATGTTCGTATTCACCATTGCTGAGGTTCATGTTCACTATTACTGAGGCTCATGTTCACTATTACCGAGGTTCATGTTCACAATTACTAAGGTTCACGTTATTACTGAGGTTCATGTTATTACTGAGGTCCATATTATTACTGAGGTTCATGTTCACTATTACTGAGGTTCATTTTCACTATTACTGAGGCTCATTTTCACTATTACTGAGGTTCATGTTCACTATTACTGAGGCTCATGTTCACTATTACTGAGGTTCATTTTCACTATTACTGAGGCTCATGTTCACTATTACTAAGGTTCATGTTCACTAATAATGATGTTCGTATTCACCATTGCTGAGGTTCATATTCACCATTGCTGAGGTTCATCGAGAATCTGAGGTTGAAGAAAGACAGCTTTATAAATGGACCTGAGTAAGTTTTCAACTAAAGTTTTGATTTAATACCATTGTGCTGTGATTAGGTCTCTTAAACATGTCCATGGATTTGTCAAAAGACTACCCCACGTATATCAAGTAGCATCAGTAGATATATAACGCGGTAACGACAATCAGGGAACATTCTTATAATTTGAAATCACGCATGTTCGATGACTTTGACATAAAACGGGTCATGTCAAAGTGTATCTAAATCTAAAATATTTTAAGGTTTTATTAAACAAAATGATGATTTCTCATTATATTTTAAACCCCACATTTTATTCCTGGAGGGGAGGATTAACCCTCCTGGTTAAATCATAATACACGTTCGTGTAATTGTTATTCCAAACTTATCTATATACTTTCAACATTGCTATGTACAGGCATAAAAGGAAATATCTTTCAGGTATTCAAATCTCCTCGAGCCTCTTCACATTGGCAAATTGAATGGAGCGCGTTAACTAGTAATATATACAGAGGCGAAGACGCTCAATCAGCTGATATACTTTCGAAAAACTAAAAAATATTTCTTATATTTACAATTTAATCCTTTCAATTGATTTTACTAATAAGCTTTTATTGTGCTTTTTAGTCAAGGTGTGTTCATGGGCAGTGATTAGCCTATCTTAAGAGTGGAAAGTTGTGATATTAACCTTCAATTTCCGTTGGTAAGACTGTTCAAGGAATAACGGAGAAATTTGTAAATATATAAGAATAAAAAAAAAAAGTCATTGTCATTGCCTTCATATTGAACAGTTTCAAAGTTAAAATGAATTACCAAGGTATTTGACATTTTTATTTTTGATGAAATGTTTTAATAATGATAACCTCAAAATAGAGGAAAATAATTATACAATCAATCATCTAATAATGATTTTAAAGGCGTGTTATTTTATGGTTTTTTAATCATCATATGCGTGTAAATCCTAAAGGAATTATATTTTTTGTTATATAAGAATTTGCTGTTCGTGTATATTTAAATAAAAGCATCATTTTGGCAATATATATATATATATATATATATACAACTATATATATATATATATATATATATATATATATATTACATATTACATATGGTGTACATTAAAAAGAAAGGGATTACCACTTGTTTGATTTTAAGTGGCTGATGTACTACATATGTATTTCATAATCTTTATTATATGTATTTCCATCGCATAAATCATTGTAAAAAATTCCCATTATCATATCAGTCGGCAATGTTTCTAAAACGTAAAACATGATATGTTATTTGCAGATTAAAATGATACATTACTTGCGGATTTTTATGAGTTGTGTTTTCGAATATAATTAAACCTAAAAAGAAAGAAAAAATAAGTAAAACAGATTATTTGTACTCCACAATTCTTTTATTTTCTGGGTTGCAAAACAAAAACCCTAGATTAAGAAATCGATACTTGAGGGGAGCTCGGCCATATTTACGGAACCAAAATGTGAAATAAATCTTTGATCGGCACTGATAGTGTCGCGAAAACTGCAATATTCCTCGTCAGGCCTGGACAACAGGGGATTTAGAATGGCGATATGACGCCTGATAATTTAATTTTGTTATCTGGAAAATAACAACTAAATTTGGCTTTTTGCTAGTAGCAAAATAATTTTGGGATAATTTCCCGAAAAATTACATTTGTAGTATCATGTAAGGAATATTTGGTTATTCCTAGTTTTTGCTAAAATCATTCCAAAAGTAAATTTCATCATATATTAGTATTCATATGTGTTTGTGAAACTTGGAAAATTTAAAATGAAGTTTCTAAGATGAAAAAAAAGGAATCAACCAATTTTTTGAAATTTATGTGTTCTTTCTTTCTTATATGCCACATCAGTTTCAAAACAAAATGATAATCGAGTAATCATTTGCACACACCATTTGATGTTTAGTATTCACAATAAAAGTGAATCTTTACGGAATTTTCATTCATTTCATGTGCCGATACCTGCACCAATCTGTATTCTTGTAAGCATTATACTAAGATACTACATATACGCAATTCCTTGACCCGTAAGTTTGCAATCCCTGCTCTGTTTAGCTTGACAATAATATATTTGGTTTCCATAATTTATATTTTTATGACCAGTTTTTACGCGAATCTGCATAATTATCACCACGAGACTGCCCTTCAAACAAGTCTTACATAGAATTTGAAATGTCTTATGTAAAACTATCAAACCGGGCAATCTTACAGTATCGGGTATCATATTACCCCTAAACGTAAACAAAAAGGTATTTTGTCGCCTCCAGATCATTTTATAGCTTTATATGATTTACTGATTTTTAAAATGTGATAATTTTGCAAATTTATGAACCAGTGTTGTTCTTTTTTTTCATTGCAGTTATCTTCACCATCAATTTTCTGCAAGCAGTCAACTTTAGAGTCAGCGTCATCGCTGGTTATATGGATTTTTCCCCTACTGCTGTGAATTATAATTCTAAAGGGGTGTTGGTTTTCAAAAGGAACACTAAATCCATGTCGGAAAAATCATTCCTCCATTGTCTCAACGGAAGTATGGTTTTTCAGGGGACTACAAAAAGCAAAGCATTTAACGGGCATTAATGCAACTTTCTCATTCTTCATTTCTGGCCAATTTAGTCCATTATTTATTTGAATTTATATCACTTCATCCTGACATTGATATCACCACCATTTATCATCTTTAGATAGAATATAAACATCTTTACTCAATTATAATGCTTTATTGTGGCAATATTTTAAAATCCAAATTCTGTCGAGCTATTGAGAAAAAAAAAAGCGATGCCAGAGTTGTAGTTTAGGAAATGGACGAGCAAATCAATTAGTTTGAAATATATCTGATGAAAATAAGATTTATAAATTGATTAAAATCATTGAAAGCACTTGGTGTGGTTCACCAGGGTATTGATTTAAATCTGCAATATATATCTTTTTGAAATATGCTCTATCCCCCGGTAAAGCCCACTTTCTTCTCTATCGCGCGGAAGGATATTAGGAAAAAACTTGTTGAAATTTACACAAAGAAGGTAACATGCGGAAATGATTAATGCGAATAAAATATGATTAATACCGAAAGAAGTATTTTTCTTTCTGCTTGGACCTAACGCCATAATGATTTTCCAGTGACAATTTTACACCTCCCTAACTTTTAACGAGCAGGTGCGATTTAAAGTTCTCGACGTTGAGGTACAAGTTCCCAGGCCCCGGACAGTAGTAATCTGCTCGGGAATTCATAAAAAATATGCAGGGAGAAATGAGAATCGGTATTTAGGTGACGTTAAAAGAGTTACACCGTCAAAGAACCCATGTTCGCCGAAGTTATTAATTTTTGCGTTTAAGCATACCTCATATAGAATTGATATCGTAAAAGAAGCTTAGAAGGGGCACTTACATACATATATACAATCGAGTTCTTCTGACCAAAGCCTACGTAATGTGCCCCTACATGTTCTGACTGTGTTATGCAGACACACCATAAAAGTTAGAGGGACAATAGGAAGTATTAACTGTAACATTGTATAATCTTGATAGACATTATTTTCTTGCATATACAACGATTTATTTTACTTTGAAACGACGACAAATGTTCATGCTACTGATTTAGTTTCCACGTATCTGAACGTTAACCTGAGAATTCCTGTTTCTGTAGAGAAGGATAATACAGTATGCTGTACACTCTGAGACGTACCTTTCACAGGGAAGTCGAATCGGGCCATTTGCAGGTTTCTGTATTGCATTTCCACGTCTCACCCTGAAATAACAGATCCAGAATATAGTAAAGTGGTAGAGAGAATGTTTTGCTTTAAATACATTATAAAGCATTTATGCATTACTCTAGTAAATCCTTTGCTACAAATTACCATATTATGCAAACTATCATTATTAATATGCATCTATTGGTTTATTTCTGATGTTTTATTCATAAATCTCAGTTGGAGAAGGGGTGCTTTGAATGGCGATCAATTTCAGATTTTGTATAGTGTATTAAATCATGAAAAGGAGAATTTTGAACTGGCCGCCTGTATATTGCCAATGCTCTTCATTACTAGGATGGCATAATATTTCTCATATTTTCTAATGTAAAAGTCCTTGTAGGTGTTGTATATCTTATATAATCGTGATTTTTATTTCCCGTACATAAGGATGTGCAAACAAGGACGAACAATTTCTTTTGAATATGTGATATTTTTCGTATCATCATTAAGGAAAATGTTGCTTAACATTATATCATCTCATATTTAAAGAAGAAAAAAATCAAATGGGGAAGTCTGCATTGAAATGGAACTTTGTTTAGAAGCATCGTCCCCAAGTGTAATGGAGTATAAAATCAGCAATGGAAACATAATTTGTGTTTTCAGACAAAAAGTGTTTCAGATCTTATCGTACGTCTTAAATCTGCACCGGAATTACACTGTCTTATCATTGTTGAATCAGGATTTAATGTTAATATCAAAATTAGCATATCTGCATGCAGTTTCCAGTATTGCTATATCAAAAGTCATTTTCTAATGTAATGAAGGTTTTAGCTTTAAGACATACGGGGGATATCTACAGAAACTTCTTTTGAAACACCTCTTTTCTGCAAATGAAGATTAAGAACCATCCGACTCAAACCCAGGCAATATTGAACACATCAAAGCGACACTAACGTCTTCCACTATAATCCTCCGGAGTTAGCTTACTTTTCTATTAATGATTATAATGCATCTTATCGAGCTCGCTAAATTAAGCTATTCTCAAATTTCCCAAAAGTCTTTCAAATGTTCTTCTAATTTAAAATTTCAATAGTGTCTGTATCCCAAGTTTTACCTTTTATTGTCAGTTGTCCGTGTTTCCAAAATAATGTTTTTCGACAAGGTAAACATCGTCCGAAAATGAACCTTTGCTATCAAAATTAACACTCGCGGAAAGAGAGAAAAAGTCCTAATTAAACTGGGAAGAAATAAAAGAAACTAATTTCTTCACGGTATTTTAGTACTACAAAACACCTGTATTGGACAGGATTTGGTGGAGTTTGCTCGTTGATTACAATGCGTTTTGTGGAAATGCCATTCGTATAATTGAAAAATGGTGGACCATAATTAAGAATAATAAGACCAACACCATAAAAAGAAACAACAAAAGGACACAACACCATGAAAAACGACCACAACAAAACACCAGATAGGTCATGAGATGGTTAGAGCCTGGGTTTAACTTCATATTGCATCGTAGAGGGCACAACGCGACGTTCGGAAATTTGTTTGAAGGGCAGTAAACAAAATTATCAGCCGGGTCTGGATTCAGTCATTCGGTCTTTCCTTGTTGTTTTTATATGCATATCGATATAAAACTCATACATCATATTATAGACCTAAGACGGGCACCATTTGTTTCAAATAAATCAATGGAAAAGTGTGAAATATTAATTTCTGTAGCTTTGGAGTGATATTTTAAACAAAATTATCAATATAATTCGAATTATCGACAAAACCGACACATTTTATTCTACCGAGGCATATAATTTATCAGACGATTAGCCCCGACTGACTCCAGAGTGCGTCAAGCACTTTATTGATGTTACAGAACTTTACAGACATCACATCAGCTTTTTAGGGTTCCTTTTGTAACAGATATGCTCCAAAGTTGTTCAAATATCGACGAAGAACGGTCATAAAATCGTCGAGTAATTTCAGAAAACCAAACCAAATCGTTTAGGGTGGAATTTGAACCTGCATTCTCTAAAATGAACTGTCACGTCCATAGAGGATGTTAAGATCCGGTGCCGAGAAAATTATAGGCCTGTTACGTGCACTGTCCTCTCTTTCCCGTGCGAGATCGTGCGAGATCTGGAGATGCGCGATAAAATTTGACACCATGCTCATCTGCCGTTCCCAAATGGAAAGATTTAGGTTCTTGGGAACTGCATTTCATGTTATAACACTGTATAAAGTACAAAACATATCTTCATATTTCAAACCTTTGAACAATATTTGATATAGTGAATGCAATATTTCATTTATTATAGATTAGGTACACATCAAATGTTGACTAGTAATACCAGTAATTTAAACTGGTTCTCAGTCAATTACTGTGCTTTTACAGTATACATATTTCTCTTGTTGTAAGCCATTTACGAAACGAACATAAAGTTAATGATGAAATACATGTAGTGTAGAATCACTCAAACATCCAGATTAAAGAATATAGGAAATCACCACTGAAGGTGTTTCTGTTGTAAAAAAAAAAAAAAAAAAAAAAAAAAACAACCCGCCACTCTCTTTCAAATTAGACAACAGATTATGTTAAACAAATGGTTATAGGATAATAAGTTCACCAAGCACTTAATTTATAATGTAGCTGGAATGATGTATTGTTTGGTTGATGATACAGGGGTTATACAAATGACAAATTGGTAACAAACACCATTGCTCGTCAGATCATGTAATAAATGATCATTCTCCAATACATGTTCACAGTCCGCGGTAAAGTGCACGCGTCTACCTAAACACCGTGCGGGGATGTATAAAGCATGAAATTTTACTCTTAAATGGATTATAAACTATATTTTGTGCATGCATCAGGAAATTTCATTAATCATTAATACTGTGTAATTTTCAAAACCAGTTGTTGTATATCTGCCGAAACGAATGAAAATTTACTGTATATACTATAGTTGACTTCACAAAGTCAATGATTCTATAATAAGGACTAGAATTTATGTTCTATAAATATTTTAGTATGCAATTTAATCTTTTTTATGTTATTCAAAACGACTGCAAGTATAGCTTTTTTGGTTCAATTTCTTCTTTTTTTTTTTTTTTTTTTTTCTTTTTTTTTTTTTAGAGATGAGCAAACTAAACGTTTTTAAACGCTAATTGAAGTATGTTTTATCTCAGAGATATTGATCAACATTTTTTTTTTTTACCTAAGATAACAGAAGAATTTCTTTGTTATTTCCACTGCATTAGCAGGGGGACTTTATGAGCACCAGTTGTGTCTGTTCAGGTCCATAAAGGTGTTGCATGGCATTTCAGGTGAATACCACTTCTCAACTCTACGTAATAAGCAAGGTGGAAGTCACACAGATCAGTTTAATTGATTAGTTAGCGTTAGAACTACCTTAAATATTTACATAAAACACACCGTATCAGTCCATCAGCAACATAGGAAGATAGAAGCCGCGGATTCTCTGATTAACTGTAGAAATTGTCTGTCCCCAGGGGCCTCGGTTCCACTATCTGATATTAACTGTGTTTAATTGTGTTGTTTTGCAGACATATATTTTGTAGCGATGAAGTGGATTCGTGGCGTGAAACATTGTTGCAGACAGTAGCGACACGGAATAGGTCGGGGTGGCATCGTTTTCCCACACACGGCGGAGATTAATCACTGGTGCCACTCTCATCCACCAACATTTATCCAATACCACGAGTTAAGTCACAATCTAATCAAAGACACATATCCATGGCTCTAACTCGGTAGTTCCACGGTGTAATAAGCAAACTTGGAGGTTCACAGATTTAGGGATTGTAGGCCTAAATGGGTCTGAGGAAACTGGAAAATGTAATAAATAGAAAATTGAACACTCTTTTTATATAAAATCTATTTTCAGTCGTGAAACAACATTTGTTTGCCTTCTGTACATAATATATGCTTCTGGTCCTTTCCCTGAAGATAACTATTTTGAATTGAAGTTTGGAAATTCACATGGCTATATTATGCCATTCGTAAACCTAGTACCTCTTTTCAGTGTAAATGACCTCCTTTCTACTATACCGGCATAGTATGATTTGATTTACTACATGTACAGAATGTATATGAAAGGTGAAGATAACGAACAGTGATTAATCTCATAACTCCTATAAGCAACACAAAACAGATAGTTGGGCAAACACGGACCCCTGGACACACCAGGGGTGGGATAAATCCTTTGAGAGATATGCAAAAATACATGATAGTGGGACCACAAATTTAGAGGACGGATGATGATAATTATCATTAGCCTTCGCCTCACCGTTTATGGACTTGATCAATCAAATTTGTGTCTGTAGGTCAGTGACAAACCAAATATGTCGAGGGTTTTGTCACCAGAGGCAACTAACACGTAATATGCAATGTGTCAAAAAGTACGGTAAATTTTGTACCCAATCGGACTCAGGCCTCGTTATTATAGAAAATGTAAACAATAGACCACTACGTCACGAGTAAGAGGTATTGCTTTAATTTAAAAAGAGGCCCATAGATCACACGCTCACAGAGCCACTTTGTTTAATTAAGATCTTAGTGGAGTAATAATAATAATACCAGAATAGTTATGATATTCGACCACTATATGCATAAGATATAGGATTGTGAAATATTCCTACACCAATCATGATTCTGTTTAATTCGTCAGCTTCCAATATTTATGTAGCAATATTCCCCATTAACACCTGGATATGGTGTTTATATCTCTTAACTGATTCTATATGCAAGATGTTGTTCTGCGTATGGTCAGTTTTTAAAATGGAGGCAAGTTATTGACAAGCAAGTTGATGGTACAGGGGTTTCAACAGCGGATTATTACTCCGTTTACCTGATCAAGATATCGGGCTCACGGCGGATGTGACCGGTCAACAGAGGATGTTACTCCTCCTAGGCACCTGATCCCACCTCTGGTACAGTGTATGTCTAGGGATCTGTGTTTGCCCAACTATCTATTTTGTATTGCTTGTAGGAGTTATGAGATTGATCTTCACCTTTCATGCATACCTTTGGTATAAAGCACAATAAATGTTTAAATCTTGAAACCCAAACTTTGACGCATTCTGACTCCAGGGTAATGACATGAAGAGAATTAAAACCTAAACTACATAAGGACAGTTTGATATCAATAAGACTAACTATATCCATCTACTTTGTGAAATAAATATTTTCCAAATAGAATTTCTACACATGTATGTAGTTATACATGCATGTGAAATAATTAAAACCATATTGCGACAATGCCTAGGGCCTGGGGACATGGTTTGAAATAGCCATCTTTAATTCACAATACATTAACTGAAAACAAAATAATAAATTGTGTTACCCTTTTGTTCTTGATAGAACATAGAACATTTGAAAAAGAACATACACACATCAGAATGTAAAACATTAAACCATCTCTATTACGGGTCTCTCTAAACCTAACGATCATGATCTTAATAAAGTTGAATCTCCATAACTTGTACCCTTGTTCTTGAAAATAACATTTCAAAATATTTTTAATTATTCATTGCGTTGTAAGCTTAGAACCCCCATTGTGACCTCGCCTTGACCCCTAGGATATTGGCCTACACTACATGAGGATGCTTGCATATTCAATCAAACGAATTGTAATCTTTTGGCTCTTCAATGTAGATTTGAGGAATTTTTCTATGCAGCCGTATATAAAACTTCGAATTTCTATCCTTACCCCGCCCTGGCTATGGGGGGCATGGTGCGGATACAACTGACGTCACACTGCATGGGGATGTTATCATATTAAGTTGATGAATTGTGCCTTTGTGGTTCTCAAGAAATAGATTTCCAAAGAATCATTCTCCACATTTCTATGTAAAAAGGAGAACCATTATTGTAGCCCAACCCGGCACCCGGGGTTCAATGGTGCTCATGGTTAGAACAAACTTGAATCTTTGTTACATAAAGAAGCTGCATTTATACAAGTTTTAATTTTAATTTATGGTTTAATGGTTCGTGAAATGATTTCTAAAACACTCCACCCCATTCGTATTGTTTCTTAATTATCACCCCCTTGGAAGGTGTGCTTGTTCATTTGAACAATTTTAGATCTTATTCACTTAAAGATGCATTGTGTCATGTTTGGATGAAATTGGTGCAGGGTTATTTATAAAGAAGTCGGAAAGGTAAATAAAGGTAAATAGTTTACAACTACAATATATACAAAGATGAAAGCAAAAGTTGGATCTCAAAAGTTCACCTCGGCATTCGGTTCAGGTGAGCTAAACTGGAAATAAGTTAGTGATAAATTATACTATAACCGTTATAAATTCATGATACTTGTATTGATTAACTCTTACAAATCCGGCGTGAAGTTTAGCTTACACCAACCGTATTGTTGCTTTTGTTTACAGAAAATATGCTAATTGTATTACAAGTGTTCTTCTCACGCTATAGAATTAATAGTTTTGCTATTTTTACAGTGTGAAAATAAACAGGTTTGCTATTTTCACATGGTGTGAACGAAACGTTTTGCTATTTCCATGGTGAACATCTTTGAAAATATCACTATCCTTGAATGGATAATTTCACTGCTGTAAAGTACAATGTATAATTAATGCCTGGATATAAAATGTTCTTAGATAGTGCTGTACATAAGGAACCCATTGACTTATCCAAAAGGAAATGACGTGTCCGAAAGAAACGAACCCATTCAATCCTGACATTGAAGATTACTCCTTATACAGAAGGTCAAAATGGCTGCTTTGACAATCGAACATTCAGTTACAAATTGTTTTACTGGTAAAACTATGCACACTATCAGATGATTGGGATAATTGTCTCTCGTACTCAGAGCTCCAGGATTAGAGTGACGCTGGTTCTCAAAGAACACAACGACGAACCACTTCCCGTGTCTGCCAACGCATGGTATGCTTCTGCTGTAACACGAGGATGTCGGGGTTTGACCCTATCATTGCTTTGTTTAACCGCCTCTCAAACGTTATGAAATATAGTCATGAAAAGCAAGTATTTCAGACTCCATGATACCCTTTTAAACAATATTCAAAATCCGAAAACGTTTAATACATGTGCTACTTAACAAATCATCGGCGTAACATCCTTCTTCTTTTTGGTGTTACAAAGAAAAATACCCGAGAATAAGTATGTACATTCGAGTACTATCAGATTCTTACCAGCTGTGCCTCAAATTCCAGTTGTTTTCCAATATTGTAGCACCGAGATAGTTTGGACATATTGTCGGCACAACATTGCTGGCTTTGCTAATGGCAGTGTTAAAACATGTTACAGATACTGCTAAATGATTTTTATCAAAATGCAAATGTAATGTTAATATTTAATATTTATGAATTACGTCTTGTTCACACGACTCTCTTGCATATCAAAATTAGCAGCACCATGTGGTACACCAGTAAGTACAATGTTTTTTAATTCATCTGTCTCAAAATGGCGTATGATTCCAATTCTTTATGTCGGAATGACTACAGCATATTTCCAAATGTAATAACTTTTTACAACCTTTAGAACCTTAACACACTTAATTATGTTTTAGCAGGCGAAAGAAACCAGGAGGCCCTGGAACAACTTCTAAATCATTACCCAATATAAATGCCTGTAAACGCTTTATCAAATTATGATAGATTCGTGATATTGCGTTAATTCTTTATGAAATATTGCGATAATCAGAGTGCATATCAATTTAAAAGATGCACGAATTGCAAAAAAAAAATTACTTTTCACTTGCAACTGCATGAAGACTAAAAATGTGATTCCGTGCAATCGTGAAAATAAGAGGGATGGTTTTCTTACGTGCGCGGTGTGCTGATGGATAAGGAATGTGGAACGGTAGGAGGGGTGCCTGGGGTAAGTTTCATTAATTGACAGAATTGACAAGTACCACATTTCCACACTTGTACCCTTGGGTGTTGCTATCGTCTCAAAAACTGAAGTATATCGATGGATTTTTGTGATAAAAGGGCATTCATATTTTTGTGGTTATTTTCGCTGTTTTCCTTTAAACTATACGTTAAGCTTACACAAATATTTGCGATGAGATAAGGGTATCAGTGCTTAAAAAGCCTCTGACGACATGAATACAAGTGAATGATCGTGGTTCTGTTCAAGAGTTAATAAATTAGTAAGCATTATATGTGAATTATATACCTTTCAAACTGAACCATCATTATTTTTCATCTCCATAAAGCATGGAGGAATATTTTCATATTAGTATTTCTGTATCTGACTAGGGTACGGTAGTTTCATTTTTGACAAGTGTTGACAGTTGGATCATTCCAGGTATAAAGACATTGAATAGAGTAATTTCATGTAAGTTCGCTAGTTTTCATGTGGTTTTATTTTACATGGTATGGCGATAACCCTAGATTTTGAATCTTCCACGAAAAGGACACACTAAGAAGTCCAATAAAATATATCAACTTTTCATGTGCGGTATTAAATACCCCTATACTTCATTTTTATTTTCAAACCACGAACATTTGACCTGACGAAAATAAGTGATTCTTGAGTATGTAAAAAGCAACAATAACGGGAGATCACTCAGAACATAAGTTTTTGACACTTTACATACATATATCTGGTATATAATCTATGGTTTTACAATATATAAACACTGACGATACAATTGTATAGGCGTGACACTAAATGTATTATGAAGTAACTTATTGTGTTGCCTGAAATGTAAAGTAAAAGTTATATGAAGATTCTAAATGAAACAGAGAAAAAAGATGATAAATTAGCTATGTACATATATATAGTAAACACAGGTTAAGATACCAACCATTACACATAAGGCTTCAAATGGGAAAACCCGACAGACCGCAACGTTAATGTGAAGTCGTAGGGTTATAATCAAAGGCTAGGGATCGAAGCAATATACTTTGCGGTCACACAAGGTGACGGGTTTATACGCTGTTTCTCCAGCATAGAGCTGTCCACGAAAAAAAAAATGTCAGAGCCCTCGGGATACAAACACCGCTTGACCAGACCTCACCTTGGATGTTGTGGGGTCATCTGAGGTTTGAAAGGTGTTCAGCAAAATATTCAGGCGTGGCTTTGGGGGGATTAATCCCAGCTGCAATCGCCCCATCGAGAATGAAATATGTTTATCTACGCGTGAAATCTTTCAGACAATAGGATCTATAGGAATGTGTTTTTTCGAAGGCATCACCTAATGATTGTATGATTCGTTATTAAGATAGCATTGATAATGTGTACATTTTCAGACCAATTCAACATCAGCTGTTTCTACACTTCACGCTATATGATTTTTATTGTTTAATCTATGGGATACTTTATATCCATGATAGCTTGTGTCACATAACACCATCAGATGTGCATAAAACATATGTTGTTTTTCAGACCAGTTACGAGAAATAATGTATATTTCAAAGCATTGTAAAACATTTTGATATGAAAAGGACATTAAGGCATGCAAGATCTCACCCCGATGACGCAATCAAAAGTAAATGCTTTAAACAAATCGACGAGATAAGTCAAGTCAACCGTGTATGATGAGCTATGAGATAAATATCAAGCTACTATCTAAACGCATCTTTATATTCCCACTATATGGGAAACTGTCGTAAGCTTAGACAATAGCGAAATGGACATATCGCCATAAAATAGTCCATAAATTTAACTTTTAAAGGTGCTTCATTGTGTTGGATTATGCAAATATTTCAACGTTTGTAGCAAGTACATCAGTTATGATTTGATAATTCCAAGCCAAGGTAATAAAAGTCTAGAAAGTTATTTAATGCTGGTTACAGGACAGCGAAACTGTTGTGACACTTGTCTCCCTTCTAGTTTATTACGCGAGAAAAGAACGAAAGGTTCTATAAGAAAATATACTCAATTGAAAATGATTTTCCGATTTTGGTATACTTATAAAATTATAGCCGAATCGTGCACTTATACAGTGAAACGTGTGTAATCCAAAATCCTTTGGGAAATAGATTTTCTGTCGGGTTAAGCAGGATGTCGCATTACACAGTGTATATATATTTTTTAAATGCACCATTGTAAATGAATAAAAAGAGGTTGAAATATACCAATAAAGGGATTACAAAGGTGTCAGTTTAGACAACTGTGAGCAATCTTATAACTCTGGGTACTCTAGGAGGAAAAAGCATCCACTGTTGACTTGTTGCACTCTTTGTTAGCCATCCATCTTGATCAGGTAAATGGAGAAAACCGTAGTCAAAATGAGTATGAACAGAGAGGTTAAAAAATTTGCATGAAACACGTGAGGCAACAATCCACCTAACGGCCGGTGTACTTGCAAATAAGATCATAACATAAAATCATAGAATTTGCGAAATGCTAACGTTAAACGAGATTGTTGAAACCTCTGTACCATCACCTTACTTGTCAGTAGGATATCTTGGTATAAAATTGATCACACGCAGACATGCGCTGGCGTATCGAATCAGTTGGGAGACATAAATGCCACATGTGGATAGTAATATATTATTGTTACCGAAATATGGGAAGTTGACAATGGAGAAGCCAAATTCTCAATTCCGTTTGTTATAAAGTTGAGATGTTAGTTTGCCATTAACGTCTTTGTTCAATAAAACATGGACCGGATGTGGATTAGGAAGACTGTTGGGTATTTTAAGTCCACAGGGATATATAGAATCGGCATAAAATATTTGTTTGAATTAAAGATTCTGTAAGTTCAAAACAGTCAATTCATATTATACGGAGTCAAAGTACATTGGTTATGTACTAAATATAGTAAGTATTATTACAAATAAATCGCACTAAAATATGATCTGACGAAAAACAATTTAGAGGATCAAAATGTGTTTCTGGATAGCAATAATTCCTGTCCTTAATACATGATATGCTAAATACTCTAATAAACATACAGGATATCCTCATATTAATAAATGATATATAGGCAATTCTTGCACCAGATCTTTTCTTAGGGCTATTTTGTGTTACGGGTATAGGGGTCCTTGGCATTTCTTTAATTGCCCTAATAATGCCTTGTATCACCAGGGCAAAAAGGTGACTTTGGGATATTTCATGTAGCTATTCACCAGTAACATCGTCGTTTATCATACAATTTTCCCGGAATGGTGTAAAAATATCTAAGAACTTCGGTGGACAAAATAATTCTCCTGTAATTACCTTTTCTAGATAATCAAGCTATAAAACCCTTAAAATTATCATAAAGTGTTATTTTCTTTTCTGAATTCAATGATGACTTAATCATATGTAAAACAAAAAATAAAGAGACTGGATGTAGCAAAGTTTGATCAATCGTGTAAAGAATGCTATGTACAACAATCCCATCAATTACATAAAGAATACGAAATCCGGAACAGGTCAAACACGGACCCCTGGAAACACCAGAGGTGGGAGCAGGTGACTCGGAGGAGTAAGCATCCACTGTTGACATGTCACATTCGCTGTGAGCCTCTATCTTGATCAAGTAAAGGGAGTAATTCGTAGTCAAAATCAGTATGTAAAGAACAGCTTAGCAAATTGTATGTCAGACATCATTCGACGTTCTGATCGGTTGTATTTGCAAATAAACGCATTATATAAACACCATAGCATTTGCAAAATGCTGCCTTCAAGGGAGGCAGTTCAAAATCCTGAAACATCAAATTATTTGCCAGTAGCCTGCTTCGTATTAAAACATGATGATGCACGGAACATTCTCTCGCGTATCGAATCCACACCATATTCAGGTGGTTATGTAATATTGCTACGTCAATGTGGAAAGTAGACGATGGAGAAGGTGAATGAAGTCAATCCATTTATAATAAAACTGAGTTGTTAACGTCTATGTCCAGTAAAACGTCTAAATATTAAACAGATGTGGAAGAGTCTGTGGAGCATTTTATTTCGAGTTTACTGAAATATCAACTGCTTTGAAGAAACTTCAGACGTATTATATCACAACATATGTAAAAAAAACCTTTTGTGAATCAAATATGGATTCTGAAACATTCCAAGGAACTTTAAGTAAATTTGAAATCACAAAACTTTCCCCAAATCAAAAGCATCAAAACGTGTGACATTTCAACACTTTACACAACCATTCCTCGTGATGAATTAAAGACTTATCTTTATGACATCATAGACTATTGCCTCTTCAATAGAAATGTAACACTGAAATATTCATAAATGACAACTCAACTTTATGACAAACGGGATGATATTCAGCTTCTCCATCGTCAACTTTTCATACCTATGTAGTGATATCTCATCACCACCTAGATATGGTGATTATGGCTCTCAACTGATTCGATACGTGTATAATCCATTTTTAAATCGAGGCATACTAATGACAAATTAGATAATGTTACAGGGGTTTCAACCGTCTCGATTAAAGTCAGCATTTCTCAATTTTATATCGTTATAATGATCTTATTTGCAAGCTGTCGCTAGGTTGAATGTTGTCTGACGTAATAGATAGATATAGAAGAAAATGGGTAATTAAATTTTGCATCTTGTAGCTTTCAGCATTGTGAAAATATATCATCATTTAAAATTTTAGATTAGAAAAGCAATGGATAAAACAATTCAATTATTACTCAATAATAAAAACCCAACTTATTGTAGGATATACGTATAATTCTAAGAGGAGTTCCGAGGAAAAAAGATAACAACATCAGGCCAGCATATCAAAATACCCGATATACCTCGAATACTTCTATGACGTGCAAGATTAATGTTTCCTAACATGGGAACATGAACGTAGTTCCGGTTTTTATTTGTAATATAAAATAGGATCAAAGGTGGTATGTACAGATGGGATCATGGTCAAGAAATAAACCATGAATTTAGCAATTCTATGTGTACATTTTCGACGCCATATTTTAACTCGTCAAATGGCACGATCTTTGAAACTATGTGGCTTGGGGAGTATGGGCTGCATATATTAAATTCCAAATTTGAATACTGCAATGACATAAACCCAGTTTTGGTGGACGCTTTCAATTCACGATTTCTATTTGAAAAACTGCCTAAGTTTTTAAGAAATGAGCAATATACAATTTTCATGGAAAGTGCAAATTCATCAAAATTTGACATATTTCAAAATTAATTAAAGAAAGTTTTAATATTTTCCCCTGACTTTTTCAATAATGTTGACTTTGAATCGGAATGAGAATCAGAAATTTTAGATGTTGCACTTCGTCCTTTCTCGTTATTCTTGAGACTTCAATCATCCTGCGCGATACTTCATCCTATGCACATGTGGCGCATCGAGCACGGAAGTCAGCTCATCAACAGAGAGTGATCCTCTACTGGACTGCGGCCAGTGGTGGTTAGACAAATTGACGGGACCATCGTCAATGATAGACGTTTTCGACGCGTCGCCATTTGTTTTCCCGCATTTATAATCCTTCTGTGTACGTATTATGTGGACTCCAGGGTGCGAGTGTTTTCTGTTGGATTTTATAAAGCATTTGTCACACCACGACGAAGAGTCCGTATGGGATGTATATATGGAATTATAAGTTCATCAGAATGCGAAATATGGTTATCTCTTGCAAATATATAATTGCATATTCTATTAATGTTCCAAATCATTTCTCATATATTAACATTTAGTATCATTCAAATCAATAATGATTTATGATAACTGATATTGGAGTGTTGTCTTCATTATTTAGATCTATTACCTGTACTAAAATTAATGTACTTCTTTTCGCATTCTATTCAGTGTCTTAAACCATTAAGACAGACGTTGGCATAATCAAGGAATTGATCTCTATATGCACAGGAAGAAATTCCTGCACAAATATTAAAATGCTACTTGATTTTTTTGTTAAGCTACATGTGATTGCACTGAAAGGGAATGTAAGCTCTAAAAATCGAGAATGAGAAAAATAACCAAACTGGCTTCCCTACAATGAATTGCTCTCTTATACAATGATATGCCTAATAGAAGTCATTCTTACCATCGAATTACACACAAAATATGAATGTTCTAGCAGGAACATAATACAATCAATAGAAGTTATGGGGATTTCATTGCAATAGAAATATTATCTGATTTTTTTGTCACAAATCGTATCAAAATAATAACAACTTCTGACAATCATGTTGACAATCATAATCATGAAACTGGCAAGGTATAGGTCAGTGGATAGATTGATATTGCGGTCAACCGTCATATATATCAGCCTAACACGGGGAAGTAAAAACAACTTAATGGTGAAATGACCAAGTCGTGTTCACACTGGTATATTTCTGGGAATGTAAGGTTACAGTAAAAAGAATCAAGGAGAGATAAAATAAGAGGCCAATTGGTCATCACACTCACCTGAATTATCTTGCTCATATAGGGGAAATAACTCATGCATTTGGGAACTATGAGTACAAATTTTTAAACCCTTACCGTGGAAAAGTGAAGTAACAAATACATCGATACATCAATGAAAGGTGAAGATAACGAATAGTGATCAATCTCATAACTCCTATAAGGAATACGAAATAAAGAGTTTGGCAAACACGGACCCCTGGGCAAACTAGAGGTGGGATCAGACAAACACGGAGCCCTGAACAAACTAGAGGTGGGAGCAGGTGCCTACATCGAACATCTCAAATGACCCACGTCCAGACCAAGATGGTCAATATTTGAACCAGTATCTCTATTATATGAGGATGTTTGAATACCCATTTGACATCATGCAATTTTTCCTATATATTTCTATGTAAAACTTTAAAGCCTCAAAGCCGTTTAATCCATTCTCGGGGTGAGAGTTAAAAATCGAATCTGCATTAAAAGAGGATCCCTTCATATACACATGACATATTTCACCACCGTAGGTCTTCAGAGGAGAATTTTAAAAATGTTTCCTATACATTACTGTTCTGAATAATTTTTACCCCAATTTGCATCCTCGTCCTGGCTCTGGGAGTCATGATTTGATCAACACTGAATCAATATTGTACTGAGTTTACTACGGATTACTCCATTTACTTGATCACGATATAGAGCTCACGGCAGGTGTGACCGGTGAATAGGGGATGCTTACTTCTCCTAGGCACCTGATCCCATCTCTGGTGTGTCCATGGATCCGTCTCTGCCTTCTTCTAGATTTTTTATTGTTTATAGGATTTACATGCACGAGATTTATCACTATTTTTATCTTCATTTTCCATGAGGGTTTTTCTATATTCATTGCTGTTCCTGAGAAAATTTTATAAAGATTTTTATGATATGTTTCAATGTAGAATTCAATGTAAAATTTCAAACTCTTCTTGCAGCCCCATCCTGTCCATATAGAACATGGTTTGAGTAAATTTTATTAGATGCTAGAGTTCCTCATTGACCATATTTATGTCGTCTTTAAAGATCAGTTCTTCAAAAACTCTGTTGAAATTTCCATGGCCACAAATCGTACTCCTGTATTAGATAACCTGATTTTGCATTTATTGTGAGGCATAGTTTATTCAAAAGCTTCTAGATAAGAAGATAGCTCTTGCCCTCAACTTGACATTTTGATACATCAAAGACTTTTTATTTATTAACAATATTCACTTTCATTTATATTCGATTAGATATATCACAGTGAACTTGAAGTAAAAGATATCATAGAATCTTCCACATCTGTTTGATATTATGATGTTTTATTGAACATAGACGTCAATGGCAAACTAACAGCTCAATCTTTTACAAACGAGAAGACTTCTTCTACATCGTCAACATATTTATGTAGCAATACAATACCACCTGCAAATGGTGATAATGTATCTCAACTGATTCGATATGCGAGAGCATGTTCTGCATATTATCAATCTTAAACCGAGGCAGGCTACTAATAAATAAGTTGATGTAACAGTGGTTTCAAAGCCTCGTTTAAAGTCAGCATTTCAAAAAATAGTCGTTAGAATGCTCGTATTTCTGCAAAAACAACCATCTGTTGTGTGGAATACTGTTTGGTGTGTCATACCAATTGTTAGATCGTTATTTTCATACTGATTTTGACTACGGAGTACTCGGTTTACCAAATTAAGATAAAGGACCCACGGCTGATGTGACCGGTCATCAGTGGATGCACTGTGTGTCAGTTGCTTGTTTGTTGTCATCAATATCGTGTAATGAAGCTTTCATGTAACTGTGCTTTTTCTGGTTCCGTGGTTTTTAAGAGGAATAATCAAACAGGGATTAGTTTCACTACTACCCAATCATTTCCTATTGGAAAGGAACAGGACGTCTCATTCGAAGGAACAGAAATTCCTTTTTTTCTTAGAATGCTTTAAATGCTAAGTTTAAGGAAGAATAACACATCGTCATAATGGCAGACTTCCCTTTTCAAACATGAATGAAAATAAAGATATCAGCAATTGCATATTTTTTCTTAAAAATCCAATTGCCAAGCTGAGTAGCTCTGAATGATGTGACGACTGCTGATCTGTCGATCGTGGGTTCAATTCCAGCGGGGGTTCATTTTGTTCAGATTTCTTTCTACTAAAACTGCATTTTATAAACTAAATAAGGAGATATGAAAGTTTTCAATTTCAAAAGTATCATTGCACATAATCTCCACTTTCCATCCATCTCAGATTTCTCAGGTGTGTTATTCCTCCTTAATTGGAAATGACCGAGTGGTTCAAGAAGTTGGGAAATGTTTGAAAGTTTATTTCAGTATGTGATTTAGGTGAACTTACGAGACATACAAATGTGTAAGACATACACATGCATACATTCTCATGGAAATGTTATAATTTGAAATCAACCTGAAAGGGTCCGTATTCTTTTTGTCAAGCAATATTTGAATGGATAGGCAGCCTTATTTCGAAGAAATATTGATATCAATCTCTGAAAATCTTTTGTTTAAAAAACCTATTTAACTTTTGAAAAAGTGGTAGTGGTACATATTAGTGACCATATGCTTCAAAACACCTCTGGAATTCTTAACATAGCTCTCCATGTAAGGTAAAATCTACACAAGATTTGTGAACATGATACATAAAAGAAACGTTTAAAAGCATAGATCACACATTTGAAAAGGTCAACAATTTTCAAACTTTATAATGTAAAGCTCAGCGTTTCAGAATTCGTGGTAGCTTTAACATCAGATTCACTTTTGTCGAACTATGATACGCGTCTGACCTTAAGAAATGGATCATTAACCGAAATACGTTTACCCATATCAAGTTTATGGATCAATTCGTACGAATGGACTCATAACGAAGGAGAAATGAAATGAGGTTTTTAACTTTCCGACACCCTAGGTATATTGCAAGACGTATATCTCTCCACACGCACGACATGTGAATGTTTTTATGTCATTTATCGCTAAAGATATCCTGGGGAGACAAACTCGAAACATTTTATTTGTCATAGTCAAATATATAATGTGATTTGTCGTATCTAAACTTTAATCAAAACATTTTTCGTCCATTGTACATCTTTTACAGACTTCCAATCATATTCCATTATTTTCTATATTTACAGAATATCATGCAAATTTGCACACCAAAGGTGTGAATACGATTTTACATACATTATATCGTTTCCTGACCGTTGCATACGAGCATATTGACCTAGTCAAAAGAATAATCCATCAATTGAAGGCATTTTATGAACACGATAATGTATATTATACCACGAATATCTACATACAGGGAAATTAACAATGTCACAGCATGGAAGTACACTCTCGATGTCATTAAGAAAATTATTCGAATTAATCAATTATCAAACATGATATAAATCATATCATCATATATTTCTTACATTTGTTCCCGTAATATCAGATTCTACCTATATGCATAATGAATAACTCAGAACTTACCAAACAAACGTTTTGCTAAAGTGGATTTAAAAACAATGAATTGTGTGAAGAAGTAATATTTACGTGTAGATGGAGTCTCTACATTTTAAATGAAACGCTAACCACTTGAGCTATGCTGGTGTTTTGTCAGATGGAATGTTTGGCATTTCAATATTTTCTATACAATGTCCGTGATGAAGATAAGACATAATAAGTTTCAGTCATCAATTTGGGGGAAAATTAATTTTAAAAAATAGAAAAATCACCTATTTGACACACATGCAAAAATGCGGGAAGAAATAGGGTAGTGGTCATTGGGCTATTTTGGTTAAAATGCCTTCATGATAGATGTCTCGTAAACGTCTGTTTGAAACATAAACCTGGACGTCTGCTCCGTACGGCCGTCGTCAGTCAGATATATGCCAAAACTGCCAGACAGACAGAGAAACATTGGTTATCATCGGGAAAACTTTTATGGTGGAACAAGAAGTTCAGGGTTAAAGCTAAGCGAGGTCTGCTTTCATGTGCTGATGTCTATATCGTCATGTTGACCTGGTCCGAAAAGGTCATCACCATAGCGTACTATATGTGTCGTATTTATTGAAGCTTTCGACGTTCCATTACATGGGGCAAATTTTCTGTGGCTGTGTAGAACATACCCACGCATCTACATGTATGATGCAGCTCTAAGTGTGAAGCAACTTCATCCAATGAATTGTATCTTAAATCATTTTATACAACAGAACAAAAATATCACCCTTTCCTGCAACGTTTTTATATAGTAGAGCAGCGCTGCACATGTTAGATATCATATCCTATTTTTCACAGTCTTTGTAACTGAGCAGTTCGTATGTCAGACCCCACAAAAGAGGGCGTCAACTTGAAGGAGATGAGAAGAACCTGAAACGCTGGGCAAGTTTAGTCGGATTCTAGAGAAACGTGTTTTGGACAAACTGGATGAATCCGATACCATTGCGGGAATAAGATCATTTGATACCACTGTTGTTTAAAGGGGTGAAGGATATGAGGATATTTTGCATTGTAGAACTTTAAAATATCCCCATTATAGTGTTTTATTGTCATAACTTGAATTTTCGGAATGTAACACATCAAGACCCCGTTGTCTTAAAATTTATAATTGTTTCCCCTATATAATCGTATTTGTTCTTTCTTAATATGCAGTGTATTTCCAATTATATATTAGCTATCATATCTGATTTTTGAATGCATTTTAAGTTAGATTCTTAGAAATAATGAAAACAAAATATTCTTCTTTTTTAATTTTCCACTATTTCAGTAATGTACAAATATCACACCAAGGTATATAGGAATATAAACTTAACATTTTTGTAATGTTGAATTAAACACGTGGATGTTTGAATGTTCGATAAATTGGACAAATTTGTCTTTAGAGTCTAAAGTCACAGACATACTGTCTGGTCCCCGTAATAACGTTTGAAGAAAAAGCATTTCAACGGAGCTTGAAAGAAGCAATTTCGGGGAAGATTTATATTTTCCGAATGCTAAGATCGGGGTAAGATGAAGACTTAAATTATAAACGGTGTCCCCAAGCTAAATAAACCAACATCATCTGCCAGGGTACCGAATATCATCCACACATTGTATCCCGGAGCTCCCCTTTATAATTTGTGTCAACATGCTTCTTTTCGTAAATTCTATTGAAAATGTATCTCTGACAATAATGGAGGGCGTGAAATTAGACCCCAGTTGTAGCGTTCTGGCCACAGAAGGTCGGAACAGGTTTGCTGCAAGTCTCTGTCAGGGTCTTAATGGAGTGTTTCCATCTTCGGGCGACATTTTATTGTTATCCAGAGGTACACCTGTTGATGTGTTTTCGCCCACAAAAACGTAGATGATACAGTTCTAGAGTCTCGTTTTTATGTTTCGTTGGAGCTTTACAACCGCACAAAATTTTCATCTTTGTAAATAAGAAATCATTGTGTAGAAAACCCAAACATCACTCTTTCGAAAGTTGAGACCAATAAGTAGTTATTAAGTTAATCACGCAAACACTTCTTTGACAACTGATATAGGAAACAGAGCTATAATGGCATAAAAATACAGATTCAAAGATTATCTCAAACCACGGTTACTGTCATTTCTATTACTAGGCTGATAAAACGACGTAACTGGCTTCCCTTTCTTGACAATTCTCAATGTACAATTAAGTTATTTTTACGTTTCTTGTAACTGACTTGGAGGAAATTTAAACGTAATGGATTTTGTCTATCAAAATTTGAAATAGTAAAAACAGAGACATTTAAGGATTCCTTTCGGTATTATATACAACAGGTGCGCTGATGAGGTATTGTGTGAAGGAAGAGATATATAATTTTGCTGAGTTTTGAAATTTTTTAATTCCAACGAATAGTGTGGTATCACCTGCAATAAATTTAACTAAATTGGACGGAGTATCAAATTCGGAATGCTACTACAATTTTTATCAAGCAGATAACTGCACAATAGAGATAGCATTTTCTTAAATAAAATAACTGTGTCGATTCCTTGTCTCCTATATATGGATATTTCTGAAATCTTCACTAAACCTATGGCAACATGTTATCAGAGTAACAAGCTTCAAAATGCCCAACTGAAGCAACCAATGATCTCCCAATTCCTTAATATACTCGTATATAGTTAAGAAGAATGTCTCGTTGACGTCAAACATTTAGGTGTTTTTATAGATTTTAAGTTAGATTTTAATACACATATTACTGATATATGTAAGAGGGGTGCAAGGTGATTGTATATACTAAACGAATTGGAATAAAAAGTTAACCAAACTTGAAGAATTTACATTCTTGTAAATGCCTATATACCTTCTCTATGTCCATATCTTGCTGGAGTCATTTTTCTGGGTTTTTTTTTTTTATTTAGTTTGATTGTTTCCTCTAGATGTAGTTTATCAGACGTGTGTGTTTTTCCAGTGTCTGTTTTTGTTTGTGTCAAATATAATCCTCTATTTTTTCCTCTACTTTCCTATATATTTAATCAAATTGATCACCTTTTTTTAATTATACTACGAATTGTGAGAATTGTTCAGTTCAATGTATGTTATTGTTACTTTTCTTTATTGTGGGTATATGTCAATCATTATTTGAAACATGTGTTAGTGAGTTATGTAACTATGTTCATAGTCGGTTAAAGAGCCTATTTGAGTTTGTGTTTATTGTTAAATGCATATATATACTGTATGCACCGTCTCTAAATAAGATTTGATAAGATTTACTTAACTCACTCACTTACAGGAGAAATATCAGTAAAGATACGTAATACCAAATCAAGTGGAACCATGGATGAAGAGATCCTCAAAGCATATTAGAAATGGGTCTTTTCCTGTTAAAACACATTGCTGGTTCAAGGATAAGGTCATCCTTGAGATAAACATTTGAATACAAAGGAATATAGATTTATATAAGGAGACGTTAGAACATGCAGGGTGCAACATGTTTTTATCGCGCGTATCTCAATATCATTCCCCCACAGTTATTTTTCTAAAGTAGCACAATTGATCTGCGAGTCCCTCAGATTAAATTAAAATATTTCCTTCGCTCAATTACGAACGCCGCATAGTGTTGACTTTGTTCTTTTTGAAAAACGGGCGGCCAAAAGAACCTCCTTTGAGGGGAGAGTTCTCAATGCAGTAATCCTATGATATGGATATTATGGGCCATTCTCAGAAATCGATGGTGAACAAAAGCGACCCTTCAAAAGACGGATGATGTCTGAAGCAGGCAAGACATCCTCTGAATAAAACTTCCGTTCAAAGACTAGAAATCATATTGTTCCGGAAAAGTTGACCAAGAGGTGATTCCAAGGCGATTTAGAATTTTTTTCAGCATTAACTTTGTTTCCTCTTTGCAGTACATTTTCCCTTTGTTTCATAGCTGTATAAACTTCAAGAAAATCCAATTTCTAAGCCTCTATCGGTTTTAAAAAGCAGACAAAAAAAATATTTTTCGTTCGTTTGAAATGATTTGAAAAACTTTCATTCCACATATTAGTATGTATCAAAATCATGCTACACGTACTTTGATATCGTTTACAAGGACATTGTAGGATTGCATCATGGTCATTTAGTATCAAAACGTTGATATCACACAATAAAAGACATTCGTAATAAATATGTAATTCAAGACATTTCTCCTGACACTGTCTGTTGTTAAGGAGACCCAGACTATTTTATCACCTCTAAACACAATTCTAAGGAATGAAAAGTAATCTCTACGTGTTATATAACAGGACACACCAGAAAATGCGGTCAACAAACCAACAACCACTGTCTCAATTTTCAATAATCATAATATATCTCCTATAGACCCCTATCATTATCTTAAGACATTTCTTAAATCAAAATGTATCCTATGGTAAATTTGAGAAGAATTTTGTAATCTGACTATAAACAGTATGTGAAAATGCGGGTTCCTCATTTCCCAAGTGTACTTTCGGAGGATGTTTAGATCTCCATCACATACATGAACGTTAAACGTTATCAAGAAACTATTGAGAAGTCATTTTGCACGACTATTTTGTCTTCTAGAAGGAGAAAAAACCTCCTCTATTTTAAGGTTTAATTAGTTTGTTTCCTCCAAATTCTTCACAGAATGTCATTTGCGACCGAACGACCGACTGTCTCTTAAATTGGAGGCCATTGATAAGGAATAAATTCATCTCTGCTTTAACGGGCATCCCATCAAATGGAAATATTTAATACGGGAAATAAATCGGTTGTCAGCAGGGTGTCTTTGTAGGAAGGTGTTTTTGCCATGTCTTTTCTTCGGGCTAACTTCCTGAGAAACACTCTATCGTATTACATTTCAACACTAGGATCTAATGGCTTTGACATAACATTTTAAAGGCTAGAAGAAGTTGCAAAAAGGCGAGTTTGAAGAACGCTGTGGTATTGTTTTCATTGTAGCGATCGGGGAAGTTGCGATCAACTTGGATCTTTTCAAGATCTGCTTTATTCTGTACAAAACAGTTTTATTTGAAATTATCACGACATCTAGAAATATAGTAACGCCACTTAATTACCAACAGATTTTTTTTTCCATTCTATGCAATGTTTGTTTATTTTGCGATAGTATTTTGAAAGCTCTAGTTGAAGGTATTTCTTGAATGTCTCTGTAATAGTAGAAAGGGAACGCAATAACCACAAGGACATGGTGTTAAATACCCGATGCCGACTCACACGACAATTCGATGAATAGCAGGACGTTTTAGAGAAATCAAGTAATAACAATTTTATAATCTTGTAGATATTTATACCGACTGAATTACTGTTGGGGAAGAAAAAGTATAAAATGTTTTGCACCGTGAAAAACTTAATTTCCTACAATTACAGAACATTACGATGTTATAAGACCTTCTATTTTATGTTTGACTGATTTTGGACTATAGAGACGTAAACAGGAACAAGATTGACCGAATTACAACTAATCACTGTGACAAAATGAGATCTGAACATAAATTATTGTAAGTGTCTGTTAAATTATATTCGCAAGATATGATAAAACTTGAAATATCTTTAATGATTAAATTTCCTTGGTGAAATAAAAGCGAAAGTCGCCACACCCGAAATTTTAAATCATTCTGGAAAAAGGACAAGATACACCATACAAAATTGTCATTTCGTTGTCATATTTTTTTTAAATCCCGCGACCCTTAACATTTCTCCAGCAAAGAAGGGCACACATAGATGAAAAATAAGATGAAAAGTTAAATGGTTCATTGCATTTTATATGCATGCTTCGAATGACAATCTTTTAAGATCTTCGGGACAAAAATCCTCTCAAGTGTGAAATTTAAAACCTGGAAGCAAAAATTGCTATTCATTTGTTATACTCAATAGAGATTGCGCAGACAGTTTGCTGGATACTTAGGTCATATTTCGATTCACGATTCTTCCTACAAAATGCTTTGATACTCGAATTTCGTGTCGCATCCTAATGCTTTTGACATATAATGCACTTTTTGTACGTAGTTTTGAAAATCGTTTTGTTTCTTATCATTTTGCTATGATTCAAATATTTCATTAATTCACTCAAGTTTCCCTTTCATATATTTATTTGTAATGAAATTTACACCATTGCTTGATTGAACACGGTTTGTTCAATATACTTCTCCATTTGTTTATTATCCAACATTGTATCCGGTAGAAACGCATGCGCACAATAGACAAAGGAGGCATCCCTCTCAGAGACAACTCCGAAAATTAAAATTAGTTTTAAATACGGATTCCTAACAATATTTCGTAACAACACGTTTATGAAGGCCCATAGGCACATATATACACACAGGTAACACATGATTGATAGCTGACACACTTACGTTTCGTACCTGTCGTCTGCATAACCGTAACAAATTTTGTAGAGGACTCCGTTCCTTCTGATCCGTGTTTCTGCATCTGAATTCACTGAATGTCCAGACTTTAACACTTTAAAAATCACGAATCCCTTGACCACATCCAGCGGCGGATTAAACAGTACCGTGTGCTGACTTAATGAAGGGCATCCGATTTACATATTTTTCTCTCGTGACCTGGTTTCTCGCCATCATCCTGGTCAAACTGCACTTTTCTCATTCCGTATACAGGTATATTGCAGCTTTTTTCTGTTTTCTGGACTCTATTCCATTCGTGAATCCATCCTCGTCTACAACTAGTGTTAATCTGATGTGCTATTTCCTATTAACATTCAGTGTTATGCAAAATTTTTGTGAGTGCAATTCAGATTTCACATTTGCAATTGTAATGAAGCAGAGGCTTTCTATCATCCCGACGTGAAACTGTATTAATATTTTACACAGAATAAACTAATCAATGTTGATTTTCCTGAGACGCTTAAGAATAAATGGAAGAATACACTTCCAACGTTCACTATGTATATAGTTTAATTTCTAATGGAGATCATATGCAAAAAGAGGGGAAAGGAAACTTCTCATTTGCAAACCAGATTTGATCAAATAAGTCGTGCTACAACAATTTATAGGCTAGGAACGCACACGGTATAACTCTGATATGTTTTGTTGTTAAATAAGACAACCAGACAGAAAATAGTGGTGTATGGAGACGATACACTTTTATTCTTGCTTAGATGACGTAACTGGGCACGTGCACGTAATAAGCAATCTTTTACAACACCTTTATTTAAAACAATAATAACAAAACATTTATGCACTATGTATTCTTGAGGAGCTAGCTGAAATGGTATAATTATCATATTTGGTATTAATCATATATATTTTTTTGAATTTTGGTCCATCTGTCAAATGTCTCTTCTTTTTTTTTAAATTATCAAATTCATGCAAAAATGAACTTTTTACAATATGTTCCAAACATGCTTTCCACCGGAAATATTTTATGCAACAAAAGCCAAAGAATCGTTTCCAACAAGAACAAGAATGATCAATAGATTTTTTTCAGTTGAAGTGTCTACAAGAGGGTATCTGGTATGTGTGTACTCTGTGAATGTGTCAGATCAAAATGTAATTTCAAAAAAAAAATGCAGAATTGTTTTGACATTCACTGGCAACATATTTTATTTAAAGAACGTTGATACCGTGAAATGATTCCAAAATTAATTGTTTTGCATCACATCAAAATGCATAATTCATTAGTTTAACTTTTCAAATGATCTTTTTATTTGATTTGATTAAGTTACAGTATTTGCTCTGGAAATAGAAGCCAAAATCGAATTTCGATCTAAACAAGTTTCGTATCTTTTTGCAAATTTAAAAATATTTTACCAAGCAGCTAAACAAGACATAAGGGTATACAATTTAGAAATACAATACTTTAGATAATTTCGACCTAAAGCTTTCAAACAGATCTTTTTACTAGGACTGAAATTTCCACATTTTATGTCAAATTGTTCATTAATCAAAAGACAAACTACAACCAATACTTTCTAATGATTTTGAATTAAACTCCTCGACAAAATGATTCTGTATCATATAAAAATTAAGGGATGTGTTTAGCGATTTGAGGACTTGTTTGCAATTTCACACGCCCGATAGGGATAATTCAATATCAGATCTTGGAAATCAATTCATCTCTTACATCGATGTCAACGAAAGGGGAAAATTGAGAAAATACTTAAAGCCTCCCATCTGCCACAATCTAAGCCAGGGATGTCATTCATTAAATATTTCTTAGATGGCACTTAACACGAATAAGCGAAATTAGAACTTAATGCTGATCTTGGGGCGGTTAGTAAAACGCAACTTCCATGGTTGTTGGTTGACTCTGCGGTCTGTAATGCTGATTTATGCAACAGAAGAGGCTGCCAGGGGCTTCATGTGACAATAGCTTCTCTGATGTAATAACGAGTTATTAAGTCATTTTACTCTTATCCTGAGAGTTAAACAACAGTCATACCTTATCGGATCTGTAGACGTTGCATCGTTGATGTCAAAATTGTTTGTAAATAATAAAATTGTGGTGCATGATTCACTCTCCTGGCACAAGTGAGATGGTTCTCCTGCAAGGTATATGCAATTTACACATCATTCATACTATTAACCGTTAACTAACCGTGCAGACATTTATCATAACCTTGGCGTGGTGGTTTCAATTAACAGAATCTGTCTCGGGGAAGACCTTAATATTATCTATTCTTACATAGTATCATTATCTTCTCCAAAGATTGGAAATCACTTTGTGACTGCATCAATAGTATATTTACGAACAGCATAAAAAAGAACCAGAATGGTGATTGGAAAGTATTTGAAATGGATTAACAGCTTCCATATGTCAGCTTCAAATGCCAGTTGTATTCTAGTGGAAAATCCTATGATGGAAGCTAATGTTTTTCTTCAAATAAGAAAAAAAGTTTGATGTGTCTTTGACGAATATTATTCACTCACGTAGTGACGTCACCAGCTTTATTGTGACCAATGACACTCAAGATCGTAGTAGTGATATTTTTTGGTGGTCCTATCCGAAAAACCCGTGACTCTCACTTCTATTGCCGGGTGCTTGGGGAAGGTTTAGAAACACACACTACATCTGATAAACGTCTTAGGTATGACGCGGTGGCAGGCTAGAGAATCGAACCTGGGTCGAGAAGAGAGAACCCTAACCGCAAAGATACCGTGACCGGTTGCAAAGGTGAAATAAGACATTTCATATAGAAATATTATTACGATATTCATTTGTTTTCAATTAACCGTTTGATATGCTAAGTGCAACAGATCTGTAACCCGCATCCTCTAATATCCTACATCTCATTTATACATTGCTCTGATTTAAGGAGATGAAAATACATGTACTTACAGCGTTTGAGATTGGTACTCTGTATTTGTAAATAAAGAAAGACCTCAAGAAATGAAACTCTTCACCGTGTTGTGACTCTGTCTATTTATACAGACGTATAGTGATACAAAATTTATGCTATGGATTTCGCCCCATTACATTCATTGAAATTATGCTTATTTATTCTAACCCCGTGAGAATATTTTTCACACTTGAATTAACAAGCAGTTATATATGCAGCAGACAACCCCATTGCTCTCCATGAATGATACTACTAAATAAATTTACATACTACACATATAAAAGCCATTCGATATCGTAAAATTACACGCGCGCCTTCCATCACAAAAAAAGGCTCTAGACAGTGAAATAAGTAACATATACAGCTAGGTTAACAGCGGGAGCAAACGCGATAAACGGGATATTTGTAATGGAAATTAGTCATTGTAAGAGTTTCATATTTATGAATGAAATCCTTGATATGGTTTACCAACTGTAATACAATTAGATAAGCAGAGCTAGACCAAAGCGAAGAGGAAAGAAATCTTAAACGAGACCATCACGCGTACAGACTTGTCGCTGCGATGAAAGACACCAAAAATACTGTATTACGCGATAGGGGGGTCTGACTTTAAAGCCTTAGACAGCATCAGTCAACTTTTTTTGCAGGTGTTCTTACCCGACTGGATTTTAATGGCTAAACTCCGTCATCATTGCATTTGTTTCATATACTTAAACAACAGACTGAAACCTATATCATGCCAGCAACCGTGTTATAGTGTTACAGGATATTTGGCGTTATTTAGGTGTCACCATTAAACACATCATTACTACCAATACAGCGGTAGTCGAATTGATATGTCCCGGATATCGTTACTTAACTAGCAGCACATTTTGTACGTCTATCTCCCAAATCTTGTTTTGGGTAGGAAAGTGTGCTGTATTCTCTAAAACTGTTATATTAAACTTGACAATGTTCCTGATGTAAGCTGAGATAGAGTACAAAATATCGCTACACTGTTATCGTTCTGACGTTTTCCTTTATTTAAAAAAAAAAACAACATTACATTTATACATTTCTCTCTTTTGTACAATGTGTCAAGAATTTTGTATGTCGAGTTTTGTCACCTTCAAGCATGAAAACGAGTCAATCCATCTTACGTGTATATATTCATTTGTTTGAAATGTTGGTTTCTGAAATGATTGTAACAGATAAGTTTGAGAGTAATATGAAAATCACTTCTTTTGACATGTTTGTTAGAACGAGTGGCACCGCCATGTCCAACAACACCACAACCCTCCACATCATCCATCACGTCGCTCGTTGCTAGGTAAAGAGAGCGATGTTACACTCCACTCTAAGGCTGTAAACGTTACCAAATTTTGTCTTCGTTTTTAATCTTTCTATAAAATGTGGACATTTTTAATTGTAATATCTATGTGTTACAGAATGTGTGTTTTAAAGTTTGAATATAGAAATATTTTTATTTTGAATTACCTTCTCGATCTGAATATTATACACACAACTGAAGACAGTTCAAATTTGATGACAGTCTGTTTTATCTTTGATGAATGAATTATCAATTCACTGGTATGTACACTATTATTTTGTGACAATATTATTCCGTGACTTTTGATTGCTTGATGTTTAAAGTTACATGCATTTTTGGATAAAATCATGTATATAAGGTGTTTCTTTTTTATTTACTTTTTTCATTATTTTTACAAACTGTTTTGTAGATTAGAACAGTTTTCATTATCTATTTCCTTATGATATTCAAATATGATAATACTCACAGTTTTATATTTTTTTAAAAAAACCCAGAAAAAGGTAGTTATTGTAGAACTGGTTGGTGATTGGTGATTTGAAGTAGTTGATACTCGACATTGTAACCCTCGTCGTTATTTTGCGGCTTCAACGATTTACTGTCTGTCTGTTTCCAAATTAGACCTAACTTTTTTTGATAAATTTGACACACAGACAATAAAGTATAAAATATTGAGAAAGTGTTTTAAAGACAGACCGATATTTCATACAACAAATTAAGCACAGATCGTGAAATAAAGTGGATCAGTTTATCATCTTTATAATTTCTGCCAAGCACGTGTTGACTAAAAGTTAAGTATTTAGTTAATATGACATAGAGTCTTTGTACAGTAAATTACTGCAGTTGTGTATTTCTGGTTTTGTTCGTGTGTGGACATTTGTCATAGGAACCTTTCTCTTCTACATTACGGAAAACCCCATTAAACGGGGATAATTTCTCTTATAATTCATTTGTTTGAGTATTAAGGCAGCCCAATAACAAACGTTCGTTGACCTGAAATTTTTACCTTTCTGACTTTGTTGATCAGTGTGTGTAGTTGAACATCATACAATTGGCTTTCATGTTATTTGAAAGCATATACACACTTAACACAGTACATGGTCATTCCAATGATATACAATATGTAAATGGAATTCCATGTTCGATTTTAACAGTCTAAGATGTTTACCAAGCATCATATTCCTTATTCCTATCGTATTCCTTCAAGACACTGAGAATGTTAGCGGAATACAGAGGCTGTGTCCCTTTATGTTCCAAGGCAATTTTAGGATTACATTGAAATAATAAGATACAGTCAGGTGTTTCTTAGTGAAGTGTTTCACCTATTGTACCTTACAATCGCTCTTCACATTATTGGGGAAAAGGCGTCGATCTATCTAATGTCAAATAGCTATCACTGAAATCGTATATCATAGACATGTCTTACATCTTATTGGACATTTTTTACCAAGTCATCACAATTTCAATAAATCTTGGTTAGGGCAATCAGACCTCTTTCCTTGGATTCACAATAGGTATACCCTAATTTACAGAATCTTGAAAACAAGGATCACAATGTGGTTTGTGTAAAACCCCTCAACAGTGAACAGAAGTGTACACTTTTTGACATTTACGCAACATAAATTCATAATTTTTAAGAGTGAAGTCCTATGCTTCGCTGCGTTTGGATCTGTAAACATATTTGATGTTCTTGCAACAAAAAATGCTAATGACTGAGAGAGAGAAAACAAACCACGTGAAGATAATGGTTTGGGGAGAGATTACATTTAAGAACAGATATCAACAATGGATATGCTCAGTTTTTATTTTTCAGAATACTGCGAATAAGAACAGAAAAAGCCAGCACCATTGCTAGGTTACATGATAAAGCACCGGTGACTTCAGCGCATGCAAAATAGGGGAAAAAATGTGAAAATAAAACAGTAATCTAAACGCAAGATGACAATAAAATTCGGATGTTAATAGATGTTCTACATATGTTGTCAGGAGTTCCCACACACACCCACTCCTAGATTCACAATTTTTCACACTCGTGGCCTATGCTGCATTAAAAGTGACGGATGGTAGTCAGCTTTGTTGCGACCTCAACTATATTTCAAAACTTTAAGTGCAATTACCAGGAAATTGTGGTATGCTGAACATTTTTGCCTAAAATAAATGAAAACTTCAGATTTTTTAAATGGTCCATCAAGGTTTATGTAATATTGTGGCCAAAAAAAAAGCAGAAAGAAAAAACTGGGAGTCGCGTAACTTTAATTGTCCGACAATTTTTTATGGCAAGTAGTTTTTTTTCATTAAATATTTTTCACGAGGACCATGATCATTATCATGTTACCAAATAAAATCAAGTTCTTTTGTCGTATTCTTATTTTCCAAGAGAGTTTCAGAAATCATATTCCATCGACAATGGTATCTTTGGTTTCAGGAGAAGAAATAGAAATAAGTGAAAATGTGTTGCATTACGATAAACGTTTTTATCTGAAAAATTCCGTAAGTGACATCATTTTGAAAATGACGTACGAAATGCATAGGGTTCAGTCGTTTCAAAGTGTTGCTAAGGAGCCTTGCTCCTCATTAAGTGGTTGTTTCATGTAATTAGCTTATAGTAGTAACTTCCCAGTATGATTTACAATACTTCACGGAAAAAGCAATAGTTCTGAACTTCATACTGACTTTTCATTCTTATTTTCTCTATATATAATATATACGAGGTACCTGCACTTTCCATGCACTCTGCAACCTTCGCACTATTGACAAGAGTAATTTAAAAGTCAAACATAATTAATTCTCAAAGATTTGAGAAAATGGGTTTATGTGAAAACATGTACAGCAACTTACTTGTATTTGATTTTGCATGATGTGCAATGATTTAAGAAAAAAATCAAATTTTTATTGTGTAGAGAGAGGGAGGGAGAGGAAAAAGATGGCCTTTTCCCCCTAAAAGTAAGCCTTTAAAGCAGCTTTTTATTACGAGGAGTTATATTCGCAGCTATAAAGATTACGTAGATATGATTATGTTCTTTTTTCATTAAAGTTTTGTATGAATAGATATTCTTTTAATGGCCTGGTTCATTAGCTGTTAAATGGCGCGCAACTTCCAAACTTCTCACATAACACTTTAACTCCCAAACAACATGGCTGACCACCATACTGGGTGTTTATCGAGATCCAAATGATAGATAAATTTTATAGAAACGAATTTATCGCCGGGTGTTACTTCAAGAAAATGTTTCATCACGGGCATTTATCAGATCCCAGCAGAGAACGTCTTTTATTTGATTTTTCACGCTTTTTTCATGTCTATTTTATTGCAGTAGTCAAAAAATAATATTTACATGGATTACAAATTCTAAAACACCGTAATGAAAACATTTCTTTTCATCAGAAACATATGCTTGAGTTGAATACAATATATTACTGATATTTCTCTATCATATTACACGGGACAACAAAAGTGAATGTGGGCATGACGACGCAGTTTTAAAAATCTGTTTGTAATATGACCTTTAATGGTGTCGTTTGGGCAAACAGAGACATGTGTGTGTTTGCAAAATATTATATAGCATTTCTATAAAGAACATGGGGTGTATTGAAATGTACAATAGATATTGATTTATGAAACAGTTGCCACATTGCAACCTTCACAAGTTTGCAATAAAAATTTGAATTTGTTGAATAACTTTTACTCGTTTGAAATATTATCATCTGAACAATACTAGTATTGACCAAAGAGTGAATCTATTTGAAGTTTTTGGATTTATGATAAAAACAATTTTTAAAATCTGCAATTTTCAACAAGACTGGTTTGTTTTGCAGCATAGAAAATGTTCTCAAGAAACAAAATGTCCCTCAGTTAAGTAGTAGAGGTAAAGGAAATCTTCATTTTTATAATTTATGAAACCCGTCAAAGATCCGCACTGTCGGGGCCTGTGGAATTGCAAATTTAGGAGACAAGTTCAGGATCTTGCTCTTTAAGAGCAGTGACGTCAGAAAAAAACCATGTGACTTACCAATACCATTCTGTGTCGGGTATGAGTAAGGCTCCCGCACTCTGATTGGATAGCGTTCATTTCTTCGTGTCGATTTCTGTTAACAGTGAAACATTGTTTCATTTGGAAAAAAAGGAAAATGGGAACATGCCATATATAGAAGTAAATAAACAATTTTTGAAACATGACAGTTGATTTACAAACTATATATGTATACTTTTAGTGTACTGACACTATATAATATCAAAACGTTTAACTATATTAAAATCAGTATATAGAATATTAAAATTGATCACCAACATAAGAGGAAACAAAAACTAATACATACATCGTACACACATGCACCATAATCGTTATCTGTCACTCGCTGTATTCTCTGATAGTTCTTATCAAAAATAAAGTTTATTTACATATAACAAATTACAAATTCTAGTCATAAATTAAAATTACACTTCTACTGACGTATGCAAATTCTATGTTAATTTCTAATAAGGTTGTATACTTTGTAATTATACTCCGAGAGTTTTTAATAAATTCCACTTTCTTGTACAACCATGTCTATAATTTGATTCAAATGCAAATGTGAAAATTCTTATATAGCAATTGTTTTATGCACTGAGAACTTTCACAGCGGGCGTGTTTATTTGGGACCTATATGATCTTAGTTTGTAGAATGGGTTAAATTTCCGTCTAATTCCAAACATGTTTCAAATCAATTTGAAAAATGACTGAATTGTCAATTTTGTCGTGATTCTTAATCATCCTGAAATAAAAAAAAAGATTAAAATACTATTAATAAATGAATAGCTGTCATGTGCAAATATTTGTCAAATAGACAAGAGAACTTGAATATGTCTTTTCTGATCTTATACCTATGTAAAAGCAAAACACTTAGCTCTCACGTATGGTATAAGAGCTAAGGTGTCCTGATATCATGCATTAACATGGATAGCTTTTTCCCCTAATGATAATAACTCGGCACTCAACATACCTCTAGAAATGCGATTGCCAAAATTGAAAACATACGTCTAGAGCCTTGTACGATATTGTTGTCTTTTTTTTCTTTTTAACAAGATTGCATGCCTTCTGAATCATTCTCCAACCGTTCGTTGACATGAATCGTTGTCTTGCGGACAGACAAGTAAGCAAACCTGAGAGACTGCATGCACCACCTTCCTTCTAAGTTATCGGATTAGGGGGCAGCCGTGGATTTAGCCAAATGAGTACTTTTCGTGTGCAGACAAATCTGTGGTTTTGCCCAATAATGCAATGTTCGTGGGCAGCATGTTTTGTGTTTTCCCAAACAATAAAATTTTTAAGGGCATTTATTTTCGCAGTATAGAGTACGCGTGCAATTTCGAAGAAGCTTAAAATCTCTAATTATTTGTTGTCAGGGTTGGGAAAGACCTTGAAATCAACGAAAACTGTTTTTCAACGTGTATGATAAAAACCACAGAATTCATCAACGCGAAAACATTTATAATCTTCCTTTACAATCTTCTAAATATAACCAACAGCAAAATCAACTGCACAACAAAAATTACTAAGTTGATATATACTAATATTTGCATAAGCTTATTTTCTAAACGGCATGTGAGAAACAGCATTTAATAGCAACTACATGTACATCTAGTCGCATTAATAGTCAATGATTTATAGTAGTTGATAGTTTTATCCAAGAGGTATATATATGCCTTATAGCCAATGTCATTTCAAGTACGAATTATTGTGGCAAAAAGTAAAATTGTTCACGAAAGGTGAAGATAACGAACAGTGATCAATCCTATAACTCCTATAAGCAATACAAAATAGAGAGTTGGGCAAACACGGACCCCCGGATATACCAGAGGTGGGATCAGGTGCCCACGAAGAGTAAGCATCCCCTGTCGACCGGTCATACCAGCTGTGAGACCTATAACTTGATCAGGTAAACGGAGTTATCCGTAGTCAACATCAGTGTGCCAAGAACGGCCTAACAATCGGTTATACATTTTTATAACATCTTATATGGAATAATGAGATTTTACGTTTTTAGTACGTATGGTGTGGCGTTTGTTTATTTTTGGTGGGGTGTTTTGGAGGGGGGGGGTGTTTTGTCTATTTTGTCTATGTTTTCTTATCTAATAGTTTTGTTTTTTATATTTTAAAACATAATTTCCTTGGTTTCTATATGTTGGTAGCATGCATTGTAAGATTGCAAATTAATTTTCTGATTCAGAAAATGACATTTATGCCGAGGCAAAAACTACAATGTTAAGCAGGGACCGCATGTTGTATAGTTTAGCTGAATTTCCTGGACAATATGTATAAGTTAGTTTGTTGAAGAAAAAAAAAAATCTCCCACGCGCTTGTAGGTGTAAATATCGCCAGTTTGCAAATTAATTATGCACATGTATTAATTTTAATTGCTACCATTACGTGTTAATTTTATGTCTGAGACAACGTCGGCCGTAGCAGATTTTATGTACATGTACTGCAATTGAAATATAATGCACTGCATTTTCAAAAAGTAGGTTTCATGTTTATTCATTTAATGTTAATTCATTCAATAAAATGTTCGTACTGTCACCGTTCTATTGAATCCTTCAGCATTATCTATTTCAGAATGATGGTGCAGTAATTTTGTATAACTGCGATGTAACATTATGTCACCCGGATCACATAAAATTGACCTGATACTGAATCATCGGTCCTTGGTACCACTTATATACATCATATAAATACTGTAGATTTGTAATATCACGTCAGAGAAAATTCAGGACAAATGGAAACGTGATGTGAACCGACGCATTTGTACAAAGCTTGATTTGGATTCACTGAGAAAACAGTTGCCAAGATCTTCAATATTTCCAATATCATTTAATATTAGAGAAAGTTCAAAATGTCCATCTGCATGTAATGTTATATACATGTACAATTATAGCCTTTTGATTTCCTCACCTTGATGTATCCTAGCTGGTCCCAAGGTCATTCAGTGATATAATATTAACTCCATTGATTTATCATAGATCCATCGCAATCATTGTCATTAAAGATGTTATATGTACAGTATATAGTTGGAGCATTTTGATGAGGTCAATAATGTTTTGATCGACCTGATGAGAGTACATTGACCGAGGACGAAAAGGGAAGGGGGTGGGGGTGGGGGTTCTACTACATGACTTTCTGAAACAAATTTCTCTTCACAACCCCATGTCTGTGGATCATGTGACGTATCCCAAACCCTATTGGCAGGCGAATCGGGGCCCGCCTTAGGATTAAATGGAGAAAGTTATCCTGAACTAAACACCGCCCAATTGATCACGCATTTCAATTTACAATGTATTTGCTGGATGAAGTTGATTCCGGAGCTTGGACTTTGTGTGCCGTGATCTATTTCAATTATCCCAGTTTAGAACCTTACGGTTATCTGGGATGAATCTAGAAATTCTTGTCTCGGGGATTCAGAGATGGTCTACATTACGCGACAAGCCAGCTACAAACAAAAGACACTCATAAACCGGAAGTAACATGCATCGCCTCGCTGTGCACGCCCACAGTCACGTGATATATGTCCGTTTGATATGATTGATGGCTGTATATTGTTTTACGTCCCACTCGAGATATTTTCACTCATAGGGAGACGTTACCACTGCCGGTGAAGGGTTGCAAAATTTAGGCCTCTGCTTTAATCATAGGTCTTTCAGCAGGGAGGGATCTTTATCGTGCCACACCTGCTGTGACACGGGATCTCGGTTTTTGTTGTCTCACCCGAAGGACTGCCCCATTTAGTCGCCTCTTACGACAAGCATGGAGTTCTGACCCATTCTAACCCGGATTCCCACGGGCTCCGTTTTATATGTGAAACTTTTCAAGTTATAACCAAAAGAAGCGGTCATACCAGGAAATATAAATTTCTATTTAGATAGAAGCGGCCATACCAGGAAGTATAAGTTTCTGTTTAGATAGAAGCGGCCATACCAGGAAGTATAAGTTTCTGTTTAGTTTAAAGGAACGTGATGTTGCAGATTGAATCTACTTAGATCATTAAAAAAAAACATAATAAAATGGTACTAAATTCACAGAATAAGAAATACCAATTACACAATTTCTGAAAATTTATTGGTACATGCACGTATTATGTTAAAGATAGCCTGCGGTATTTGACAGTTCAAAAGCTTTAAGGTCACCTTCATGTTCTGAAGAGAAGTCAGATCCGCCACTTGAATGTCGGGTAATGCAGAATCCACATAGTAAGATGTTCAAGATACTTATTGATGAATAATTTGTCAAAGTACGAAAGGCTTCATTTATGTTATACAACTGAATTGCTAATTCATGATTACGCCAAAACGTGCATTGGATCCATTTGCGCCGAATATTAAAAGCGCTAAAATAAATACACACGCGGTATTCCATTGTATTAGATTAATTGATCAATCCCTTTACACACTTTCATTCAATCTAGGACAATTTCGTGTTCCTATAAGAAATGTATACCTTTGTTCTGATAGGATTTAGTTATGTGTATTAAGGATACTCAATGCAAACAATAAACTCAATGCGTGTGGATTCGTACACCAAACACATAACATACTATGGCATGTCAAATGTTGTAATATTCAAATCTTTTAATTTATATTGTATAATTTCCATTTATGCTATATGATTTTTCATTTGTATTCTATTGTAAATTTCTTTTTTATTTGTATTGTATAACGTTTCATTATAGTGGTTGTTTACTTTGATTTGTTATGAAGGATTTCATTGGTTAAGTTTTAGCGTGTATCGTTTTGAAGACGATCGAGATGTTAATTCCGGATGCGCAACCACACGATAAACTGGTCCCTATTTCCACGCACTTATATTTCTGCCAGAATTCCTAACCCGTAAAATAGACGTACTATATTAATAAGAGCACTGTTCACAACTGCAGCGCATTCATGAAGAAATGACTATCATTACAATTTGTAAAGATATCAAAGGCAAAACATAGGAATTATAAATGATAATTATGAAAAAGATATAACTTATGGCTTCATAGTCGAACCATGGTTTAACCCTATAAAATTATATGTAACAGTCCTTCCGATACAATGCAAATAAAAAATCATATAAAATTACACATCTTAAAATTATCTATTAAAAAGATGCCAGAATTCCTCATTAACATTATTTTCGTAGTCTTTGGTGATCAGGTCTTCCAACAGTCTGTTGGAAATCCCATGGACACGGATTGTGCTCCTTTTTAGCTGACATGTTTTCATTTTCATATTAGTTTGCTAAACGACTCTATTCGTGCAATACAACCAAACTGAAAGTTACATGCCGTTCCAGGGAGTACTTATGTCTACCATATCTTACATAGCTTGGAAAGTTCAACCATAAAAGATGGGGGGAAATAAGCTTAAAATAACATTATTTTCTCCCATGAAATTCTTTTAAGGACAAAAAAGAATTATATAGCATTTGAATTTCTAAAGAAAGACCAAAAGCTATTTCAACGATTGTTTCTCAACGGACGGTTTCAGGGGAAACATTTTTATAATACATGCATTAAAAGACCTTCATTGAATCTGAAGGCTAGTCCATCCTTTACTTGGGAAAATATTACTTCTTTAACATATTTGCAGTTTTAGTTATTGAACGAATGCTTAAGGCAATGCACGGACATAATAATTTACATGAAATGCACACAAAACAGCTGACATGGAGAAGCTCATTGACATATTTAATATTTATCATGATTTCCGCTATCAAAATGGTACTAAATTCACAGAATAAGAAATACCAATTACACAATTTCTGAAAATTGCTTTCTCCTTTAATCCTTTTTTCATATATATATATATATATATATATATATATATATATATATATATAGGACTTCATTTCTATGAACTTGATTTTTATCTATACGCTTGCAGACTGTACCATAAAAATCACAGCAATATATCATTGTTTTCAAAATAATTCAATAATTCAAATGGTGATGTCGTATACCATATAGATTTTGTTTCTTTGTGATAACAATCTCAGATAACAACGAACTTTGTTGTAAAATATATATTTGAAGGGCTATTCATTATTAACCATATTTCCGAAGCATATTGCTCACACACTACACTAAATTCTTTTTTGTTTGTTTGTTAATACATACTTAAATACTTTTATCATCCATTCATCATTGCTGAAGTTTGTTTTGACTCTTCATATTGTATTGTTCCATTAGTCACAATACGTTGAGAGGGTTAACAGACCTGTGAAACAAATAACATTAGAAACGTACGTTAATAATTAAATGTTTTCAACTTAAAAGGTTTTAACTTTTCATCACGGTTCAAAGACAAATAAAGCAACTTTCCAAGTCCTATCAATTTATCATCAAATAATTCCATTAGCAGCTCTCTCTATTTCTTTTAATAATGTTTTTTAATCAGATTTCGCACTCAAGTGGTAGATGAACAGAACAACCTAGTGTCTGGTGACTTCTGTATAAAGTCACACTCAGTCATGTAACGGTTCTTTTTTTTTTTTTATCTCTCGGGTGAGACCGCAAAAATCGAGGTCCCGTGTCACAACAGGTTTGGCACCATAAGAACCCTCCTTGCTCAAAGGCAGAAAGCGTCGATCATAGGCCTAAATTTTGTAGCCCTTCTCCGACAATGGTGAAGTCTCCATATGAGTGAAAAATTCTCGAGAGGAACGTTAAACAATATACATTCAATCAATCTTTTTTATGCTTTTTGTGGGCATATGAATTGTGAGCATTTGTCTGTCGGTTTGTCTCAAACACAAAACCGAATCATGAGAGAGATAGTTTTTATATAGCATGTGCTTAAATGATGTGACAAAGCTTTCCCAACGCTATCATAACTAACAACTTAGTGACCTTGACCTCTGACCTACTTAATTGATTTTATATCTAACTTTTGTTCTGAGTTAGCCTTGACCAGGCCTTTTTAATGGTGACATGATTGGCCACCTTGTGACCTTAGCAATGACCTTGACTTATATATAAAAAAGCTTTACCCCTGTTTGTAACCTTTGAAGCATTTAAGAGAGTGATCAGAAATTCAACAGGTGCAATCATTCTGACATGACCTTACCTGTGATACATCATATAAATGGTGCAAGTAGTTGAGGGTAACATTGAACATTTTCACCCCGAGAAAACCATTGTCAACAGAAGCTAAGACAGCCGAGGTCATCCCAATGTTACCCTCAACAAATTTACCCTGCACTATTTGTTTTATCATGCTGAACATATCTCTCTCTCTCTCTCTCTCTCTCTCTCTCTCTCTCTCTAACAAGAAAATTATACATGGTGAAATTGATTTAAATATTATCAAGTTGAAACCGTTGCTATCTGCGATATTTACACGGTTCTGAAAGTACCAATATCCCCGCTTTGCTGTCGATTATCGTTTGTTTCTTTCATTCAAAGTGTCGTTGTAATGCAGTTGCAAACCGCTTCAATTTCAAACAAAAATTTACAGCGAACCGTACGCGCTTGAATTTGATGACGGTGATATATACTTTTTACAATATCACCCGTTGTCGAGTATAATGCTCACCGTTGCGAGATAGATCTACTATCATCCTGGAGAGTGTGGCATTTACTCAAACAAGGAAACATCGATTTCTTTTTCAAAATTTTCTCGACCAATCAGATTTGAGTATCTTAACATTCTTGAAAGTGTAATAAAGTAATTGGAATTGGCTTTCATTGGTTACCCTACGTTTAACTGTAAGAGGGTATACGTATACGTATTTCAAAGATTTCTTGCATATCATCTCCTATTTGAAAACAATTTTTGATACAGTATATTTACTTGAAATGTATATGTCAAGTTAGATCGTGTTGGTCCATGTCGTTTGAATATTAACCGTTGCAATCGCACCTCATTAGAATTCGGAAATATTGACTGATCGATTAAAACCACGCCATTAGAATTAAGAATTATTCAATAATGAACATTAATTTTCGTTGAGTTCATTATACATGTAAGATACACTTTTTCATGTTAACTGCATTGCAAAATCAGATACACTTATACATGTACAGTGTGTACATAGGTTTACGATAGTGTAGGGAAAAAGCAGAGTAACATTTTTCGAGTTATTTCGGGCAACACGTGTTTTAAAACTGTTACCTTTGGCGAAAGTTTCAAATTAGCCCCGAGAAGGAAAAAAGAAAACAATTGTTCTCAATCGAATTATAACACCCCAAGACTTTTCTATCACTTATTGGCTCTTGGCAATAAACTTTCTAAGTTGACATGCTACACTATTGAACCTAAACAAAATCTTCGTCGAATGAGCACTGTATGCAAATTGAAATGATAAAACACGTTTAATATATGATCGGATAATTCCGAGTGTTCTGATTGGCCGAGATCAAACGAACTAGGGAAAATAAAACTTTTTATTCACTTGCAAGTGCCTTCGAGGTGAATATAACATTTGATTTCTTAAACATCGGACAGAATATAGATTTAGAATTTCCAAGTTGATGTGCTCGACTGTTATTTTTTTTTATATTTCAATAACAAATCACGTCTATATTCACTTTCGATTTGGGTTTGCATTCGTAGTTGTAGAAAGAATGTTACCTCTATCGTGAACTGGAGCATCAATTGTTGACGTATTGTAATGTCGAACTCGATCTTAAGATGACCGAGGTAGATTATAGTAATATCAAACTCGATCTTACGATGACCTAGATAGATTATAATAATATCGAACCCGATCTTACGATGACCGAAGTAGATTATAGTAATGTCGAACCCGATCTTAAGATGACATACGTAGATTATAGTAATATCGAATTCCGATCTTACGATGATCGAGGTAGATTATAGTAATATCGAACCCGATCTTACGATGACCGAGGTAGGTTATAGTAATATCAAACCCGATCTTAAGATGGCCGTGGTAGCGGTTGGTAAGTTTTAGTAACCGGTTTCGATGTTTTGAATTATTTAGTTAAACAAACATTCGCATCTATAATCACTTTTGAGTAGGTTTTGAATGTTTGTATTGAAAACGGCCAATCAGGTATCGTTTCGTTGGTTCTGGTAATCATTTTTGAATTTTTAAATCATATGATAAAACAATATGCAACGTTCAAGATGTGTTAGAATCACCTCCTATACACAGTAAGTCGCCAAACGTTTACACGCGGGGTCGGACAAATGGCCATCACTGCATAAATCACTGTACACAGTAAGTTCCTTATACGCAGTTTCATCACCCGAATTCGATTGATACACAGACTAAGTAATAAGTATTCAGGAAGTAAATAAACACATTTTTTATCATGAAAGGCGAAGATAAGGAATAGTGATCAATCTCATAACTCCTACAAGCAATACAGAATAGAGAGAATGGCAACCCCTGGATATATCAGAGGTGGGATCAGGTGCCTAGGAGGTGTAAGCATCTCCATATTACATTATTGTGTTGCTCATGCACACCATATCTAACATATTACTGCAAATACGACATTGTTTTAATGTTTTCATTTTAGTAAATCATTTCCTTCGATAGTGTTTTAAATTTAAACGTTCGGACAGAAAGTTTTCTTTGTCGTTTTCATCCCGTGTTCGACTTTTACACCAGTCCGTCCGAGACCGACAAATAAACGGTTAATCTAAAAACAGAGTTTGTCACTTTTTCCGGTAAAACAATCATATAATGTTTCTGAAAAACCAGGACCCTTTACCTGTATTAGACCAGGTTAAAAAGAAAAAAAGAAAATGCATAAATAAAAATGACCAAAATCTTTTTAATAGTAAACGTTGCGTAATAAACTACATCTTTTCTTGAGTGACCAGAAAGGGCAGACAAATGTGGTACAGGACTAGTAACTGTGCATGGTTATTGGTCCTATGGACTAGCGAGTTAAGCCGTGAAAACTGTCTCCCTCACTGATTGTAGATGCAGTCTGTCCCACTAAGACATTTAATGTACCCCTACACCGCCTATATCTCCAAAATTGGGTAAAATTTACATTTTTTCGGTCGCGGTAACTCAGTGGGAGAACGTTCGCTTCGTAACCGGGAGGTCGTGAGTTCGAGCCCCGTTCGTGCCATGGTCGCGTCAACCCTAAGACGTTAACATAGGTAGTGATTGTTCCTTCGCCAAACGCTCGGAATTTAAAAGTGAGAATCACGGATCTTTCGGATATTACCTTAAAAATGGATGTCCCGTGTCGCAAGAGGCGGGGCTCGAACTCAAGACCTCCGGGTTACGAAGCGAACGCTCTACGACTGCGACCGGTCTCAAAAGAAGTAGTTTGAAATATTGTTGATTTACGTGTATTAGCAATAGTTGCTACTGCGATTCACATGGATGGGGATTTTGGCGCCATCATTTTTGAGGGACCAAACAAAAAAAAATAGAGAGAAAAGAATCTAAAGGAAAAGAAGAAAAAACTCAACAATTTCAACGCGCAAAATAGTACTCAAGAATTTGAAAATGAATTAGCCCACGGGATAATCGCTAAAAAAAGCTTACCACGGGAAAAAAAAAGTGCATACATTCCACACTGCGTCCTGGGCCAATTTATATTGTTTCACGGGGAAACTTCCCAAGATTTTGAAACTGTTCAAACCCAAATAAAATGAGTATTTCATGTTGTGAGTACCATGTACATGTAGGCATCGCCCACTATATACGATTGTGTAAAAATTCACCACGAACCATCCCTATACTACATGTATATGTATACAATATTTCAAATACATATAAGGATAGTTACCAGTGCTGGCATTTAGAACGTGTCATTAAGACAGTAATGGATATGAGTTTTTAAAAGTTGTAATTAAGTATTGGAGCTATTAAGTGGGTTGGCAAGAAAAATTTATTTGACACAAGTCAGGGATGGCGAACACTAAATTCAACAATGCGGTGTATATGTACCTGTAATAAGCAGAACTTGGAGAAGGAAGAATAATTAAATCTTATGCACCTTAGACATTTGAGACAGATAATGTGCCTTGGGGAATCTTTATTTTTTAGGTTAAAAGTGTGTCACATTATTTATGTCACCGAGTACTGTTAAATTATTACAAATTGAATCGTATATCATAAGTGATTTTTCAATGTTCAAAACATGGTAAAAAATGAAACTTTGATCAATCGAGAGTGCATTATCCTATGAACGGGTATAAAAGTAGGGTGATAGTGTTATGCTAAGGATAATTAGAGAGGAAATTATGAGGAAGGCCCACTGGAAACAATTTGTCTTCGAAGGGTTTTCACCAATTGTATCGGCTTGCTAATCATGATTTCCCGCTTTGGTAAATACGCTGGAAAATTCTACACATTTCATATTTTCTGAAAATTGTTAATAGAAACGAATCAAGGTTATACCATCCTTGGTGGAGAAAGAAAATGTATAGATTTTTGTTACGAATTCATATAAATATCACGTATTTCAATTGTATGAATTTGCTTAATTTTGCTTTTTTTAAGGACGAAGTGGCTACTTGTACACGTAACTACCCAAGGCATGAATATCCTAACACGTGACCCAGTCACGTGGCTCGCGTACAGTATGTGTGCAAATTGTCGCTGAACATATGTCACGGCAATAAGATTCCATTTATTATGTTATTTTCATTGTTAATGGGTCGGTACTTTATCATATTAATTTCGCTTTTAACAATTTATTTTGATTAGGTGCGGGATTGATTATGTAATATCATCTTTGCACCCAGAAGACATATAATCTAAACCAAGGCACAGTTTCGGATCTACTCCTGTAGAAAATATGCAATATTCTAGAAACCCGCTGCTTTAATGCTTTCATGTAACAATATAACGCATGAATTGCAGATAAAATGGAAGATAATTATCTATCGTTGAATTTCATTGTTATGCAATTTTAACTCCCATAAATATCAATTAATGATTAGATTTTTATTTTTCATTTTTCATCCCTTGTACGTTGACTGTCTACAAAAAAATTGGGAAGTCATAATAGCAGCTGTTATATTTGCCTTTATTGCTCTGTTAGATCAAATCTTCAAAGGGTGTGTTATTTACTGCCCTCTGCATTGTTTTCAATATCCGCAAAAACTATATTTAAAATAACTTTAGAAATCTGTATGTATAAACCAAAAGTTCAATACGAAAGAAAGACTCTAATACAAGATAAAAAAAGTGGGGGAAATGTCGTTCTTCTTTTCAACATTGTGTCGGGTCGAGAAGTTCCGATGGAACTATACGTGGTATTATAAGATGGGAGGACTCTGGGTTTGATTAAATCTCCTCCATACAGTGGACAGATGCCAATGAAATACCAGCATCTTCATCAGAAGAGTGGAGAGGGGATTAATTGAATTAAAGACTCAATTGTTGATATTGAGCGGTCAGGCTCGGAACGGGATAAAAGAGGAACCGTTAAAGTGGCTATTTTCTGTCGGAACACAATGGACGAACCGTGTTGGGAGAAATCGACAGTTCTTGCAGATACTTCTCTTCTGGGAAATAAAAGTCACGTCGCGCACTATTGTTGTAGATTCCAAGTAATGATTTAATTTGTAAGTATTGGGTCGAACAATTCAGAGACGAAGTAAGCCTGCTACAACGAGGTTACAAAGTCTCGCTAACGTGAATAGACGAGACGTGGTAAACTCGTGGGTGTTATAATCTAGAAGAAATAAACCAAGACCAGTGAAAAATCGACATTGATTTACGAGTGCTCACATCTGTGAAATTAATAACCTCTTGTTCGTTCGGAGTCTTTCGTGTACTGTTGTATAAACGACCTACTAATGTTTCATGCACATCCGTTGAAAAAAAAAGATCCATGGATTCCAATTAAGTCAATTATATTGTCAAGACTATACACGAGTTGGTGTGTCCTTTAAGTTTATTGTTCTATGAACGTGCAATAGGACGGATGTTCCGGCAAGTTGTTTTTTTTTCGAGACTACTTAACTAGTATTAATTTTGTGAATATTAACCACCATGGGCCATGTCATTGTTTGATATAGATTACATGTACATACATAATAAAGAGTGTACTATTTCCTCTAGCATGTCTTGTTTCTTGCCAATAACATTGCTTTACATGTCATTCATCCATATTTCCGATACCTTATCTCATCCATCTACTACCAATTCAAGATTCGAACTCGGTATTTTAATTTCATCCGGTTTACACATGATCGCTTGAATGTGGGACCCACCCGGGAGTCCACATCATTTAGGAAAAAAGTCGATCTTTGAAATTGTTCTGCTAGAATTGCGATCCTTCTGATCAATAGAAAACGAATTACATCATATCAAATCTTAATGTATGTAATGCATGTTTGAACTTGAATCGCACTCAAGGTGTTTAATTTCTAACATCCTTTAACAGATCCGCGAGATGTGCTGCAAACACACATGCCACACCTTGTCGTAGTCTAGCTGATTTCCCAATAATGGAGGTCGTCATTCATTGTGTGACATAATCGTTTAATTCTCTGTCATAAAAAAAAAACATTTAATAAAACGTAAAGTATGTATATGATATTAAATGGAGAAAACTCACGCAGAGACCAAGATAGAAAAACAGATAGAGGGAAATCCCCCCATCGATGGTCCATTAAATACTGCTTGCAAGCTCATGCAGCTGTATATAGTAAAGGATGGACATTATAGTAACCAAATCAGTACTTCCTACCACAGGGGGTAAGGGGGTGGGGGTACCCTTTTCCCCTTCCATTCTTTGACCATTCGTCTTCTATTCTTTGTTTGAGCATTCTTCTATTCGTGTTTGTAAATGTATTTATAGATTTTATGTTACATATAGTTTTAATCAGCTAGTGGTTCATCTTAAATTGATCTTTATCACAAAGTCATTTTACGAACATGAAATTTTGTAACAACTATTCAATATATGCATTGATACCTGTCGAAAAAGAAATTAAGAACATTTTTATGCAGCCGTTTGATATCAATTTTGTATAGTTATTCGAAAATAGCTTTCAATCCTTTCAAAAGGTGAATATATGATTCGATATGAAACACCACTGAAGATGGCTTGATTGGTAGTACAGTGTATATACATGTACTAGTAAGTTCATTGGTTTTTAAAAAAAATTGTTTTAATAATTATTTGCACTTAATTTGGACGTGTTGCCTTTGATGTGTTTTATATCCAGTTTATTTAGCCTCCTCGTTACAAACTAAATTCAATGTATATAATGTACTTCTAATTAGCATATCAAAATATCTTAGGGAGAATTTAAAGGGTTTACAATTTAGAGACCCCCTTTGGTTATGTTAATTTCGTACTACCGGATAATTTAATGATTATTTAGCATTTCGAATCCCATGAAATTAACTGGGCATGTTACGACCTAAGGACTCCTGTAAATTGATCGGTTTGAAAGGGTGTATCAAATGTATAGGGCATACATAGAGATGGTGAAGTATTTCTGACTTCAGCGAATAACTCTGCTTTGAAGTTTGCATCTACATATAATCGGTACATTGATTTCTCTGTTCAATTTTTCAATTTTCAATTTCAATTTTTGACACCCCCCCCCCCAAAAAAAAGGTCTCATGTTTTGGTGTTTTTTTTTCTCGTATGAAAATAGAATTCTATAAGAAAAAGAATAGCATTGCATGTCTGTTGGTTTGAAAACTGCGTCATCTTTCACCAATCTACAGATTAAAATAGCATACCGAATTTCATGAATTTTTGGTTTATGTTAATTTTGGGTGTGAGCACATGTAAAGACTAGTGAGCATCGGTGGTTTGCTGAGTGTAAATACCCCATCTCAGAGGTTCCAGCGAAACAAGCAGGAGAGGTCGTGCGAAAGTAGGTACAGTAAGGTTTATAGTGTAGTAAATCTTGTTGCAAAAGCATATTATTTCAAGTGATGGTAAAGTTCTTTTATATGCTGTAGTAAAACGTTAATTGTTTTGCAAAGATAACCTATTTCATCTAATGCATGTACACCTGTGCTTGCTGATCAGTGTCTCCACGAGCATACACATCCGAGATTCTGTCAAAGTCAATGCAACAGCCACAAATTCCACTTCCGGTACAAAAGACCATGAATGGGACTGTATGTACTCAGCAATTAAGAGTGGAGCATCGCTAATCTGAAGTCTTGAGTCTAACCTAACAAAGAATCAGTAGACGTTCTATCAGAAAAGTCAGATTTACTAAAAAGCAGTTATGATATTTAGTTATAATTAATATGAATGATGTAAGCATTTCTGCTATTTGTGTTCCAGCTGGTTGCTTTTCCTCTCAAGGATTATCAAAGAAGTAATCAATAAACTCTTAAGTGTCATTTCAGACATTTTCGTAAATGGAAGATTTGAAGAAACCACCAAAAGATACCATCATAAAAGTACACCGAAAGATAAAAGTTCTAGAGTTCAACAATTGGGTAAATAGCGTCACCACAATGACAGATTTTCCTCTTCCGTTGGAGTGCTCACATCGTCACTTTGGTAAGACGTCGTGTCCACAAGTTGTGACAGCAAGTTTTCTGTTTGAATTGCGAACACAATATATCGCCTTACAACCAGTAACCTCCACAAGTCAACATAAACAGAAGGCAGTGGTTCTCCAGTTTTGGTAGGACGCACATTCCAAAACAAAACTCATTCTTCTGATCGCGTTTGAACAAGCAGATAAAGTAAATATTGGCTATTTAGCTTAAAGTCACTCTCTAAACGAAATCATATTGTATAACTGACCTGTGATGTTATCCTTGTACATAAATCTAACGACAGGATTACTGGGAAATTGATTGATTAACAAACAATAGTAAGGGAGAACTGTTTGATTTGACGACAAAACGTTTGTTTAGGATCGAGGGTAAATGTTACGTGGGGCGTTTCCCTGATCAAAATATCAACCCAGTTCATCTTCAAATGGCGCATGTACTGTTGATTTGATGCGATTTTCTCAGTACTGCACTGTGTATACACAAGAGTACTGAAATGGAATCATTGGTGGCAAAAAGACACCTTGGATAATTTATTTCTGTATGGACCTGATTCGTAAAACTGTGAACTGAGTTACATTGCCGTTTTATATTGTCGAGAACTTGTTTTTCACTTGCATTTAGTCTTACTATATATGAATGTAAATGCAGTTATTAATTAAAGGCATGTGAAATTTCAATGTAGAAGTGAAATATCGCGATAGCGAGTCATTAGGTGTATGTTGTGATGGGCTGTCGGATGGACAGTCATCATGAAGGTTTGTTGCTCATTTGGTGTATTACTTTTGATATAGACTAAATACAATGACAACTTTTGGAGTTAAGTCGTATTTGAAAATCCTGCTTTCCTGTAATCTTGGGGAACCAGTTTGGGGTAATTTTGGGGAACCAGTCATATTGTAAATTTTGAGTTTGCCGGGTTATTGTAAATTTTGAGTTTGCCGGGTTGCAGTAACGACAAACTTTACAATATGAAAGTCCTCCTTTACCATATATTAATCAATGATAATTTTAGTCAAAGTAACAAGCCTTGAAAACCATAACAACATGTTTTAAATAATCTAAGGATATATTGCATGCATTACATGACAGAGACATATTTGTCTGATTTTTAACAATTTATGATCTTCATAATAAAAGTTAGGGTAATATTGCATAATTACTTGCACAGTGTAACAACAATACCTTTGCTTTTATTTTCATGACTATTATTTGCTACAAAACAAACACTTTGGCAAGGAACGGTTTCTTAAGGGCCTTTATATTGTGCCGAAGGGGCGTGTCAATATAAAACTAGATTTACCGAATTACCTCGGTTTCTTTTCGACGGCGATCCTTCTTAATCACTCCTGAGAGACCGTAAATGATATTTCTTGGGAAAATATATAAACATACATTGTTTTCAAAGGAACCGAACCCCGTCAATTTGTGTAGTCATTCTTACGCCGTTTTCTACAATTTCAACTTCCCCCAACCCATCTGCAGAGTTTTGACAACCGAATCAGTGTATCATACATGTACATATATTTTTCATTCAGCTTCACATGCCGTCTATGGCTTTCTGTAATCTAGCCTTAAAAATAGCATAGCGTTTCGCATTTGACTTCTTACCCAAACACCCTAATACGAGGACTGCTTTCTTCCACATAAAACCTGTTGCTGTCAGAGGAAGCACTATCATAGAAATAAGTATAGTTACATTGTACATAACACATACAGGAACTCCCGCTTTTCTATAACAAATTGATAAATGTATTTCAAAAAGTATCACTTGCTTTTTATGTGTTTCGGTATGTTCATGGTTGTTTGATTAGGGATATTAAGTACGTTTTGTATATATAATGGCGCACTGAACGTTTCGCAATGTTACTTATCCCATGACTTTGAGTTGTGAAGCTTTACTATATCACCAAGATGACTCCCGTTGTCATCTGTGTCACATGTATTTATAAGTTGTAAGATGACTCTCGTTGTCATCTGTTACATCTATTTATAAGTTGTAAGATGACTCTCGTTGTCATCTGTGTCACATGTATTTATAAGTTGTAAGATGACTCTCGTTGTGATCTGTTACATGTATTTATAAGTTGTAAGATGATTCTCGTTGTCATCTGTGTTACGTGTATTTATAAGTTGTAAGATGACTCTCGTTGGCATCTATCACATGTATTTATAAGTTGTAAGATGATTCTCGTTGTCATCTGTGTCACATGTATTTATAAGTTGTAAGATGACTCTCATTGTGATCTGTTACATGTATTTATAAGTTGTAAGATGATTCTCGTTGTCATCTATCACATGTATTTATAAGTTGTAAGATGATTCTCGTTGTCATCTGTGTCACATGTATTTATAAGTTGTAAGATGATTCTCGTTGTCATCTGTGTCACATGTATTTATAAGTTGTAAGATGATTCTCGTTGTCATCTATCACATGTATTTATAAGTTGTAAGATGCAAGTATAAACGCAGAGATATAACGATTTTGTGACAAACGTCTCTATACATAGTCCGCTTTACCGCTAAAGTTGATCAATTGATTGCTTTAAATGGTCGTAGAATCCCCCACCATTTTTATCGTTAACGATCCTGCTACTCTAACGTATACGTAGAACTACAACAACAGATTAGGATAGGTTCTAATATTACTAACGTCTTTATTATGTTTTCTTTGTAAACAAATGGTCAAAATAAAGGTTTAATTCGGAACCCTTCACACTGTTTGATGTTTGCACCCCCGCTTTAGCGGGGGATAATAAAAAACCAACAACAAAGGTTTCCCTCTAAGGGGAAGAGGAAAAATAATGGGTTTAAGGTACTAGTATATAATATATTGGAAGTATTGATCACAGGTAGGACCTAGTTACTCACGCGATGAAGCTTCTCCTTCTAGCGAAAAAAAAATTTCAACACTGCCTGTCATCTAGATTTTCACATTCCGTTAGTTCTGAAGTTTGATAAATTTCTGTTTACTTACTCATATTAAGTAGAGAGAAGTTAGAATTCAAACACTATGCTAGACTGGTTTTGAACTTCGGGAGACGGAGTGCTCATTTCTGGTTTCAAACAATGAACATGCAGTGTTGTTGTTTTTACATTAGAAAAATAATACTGTTCAGGCTGTGATGTTCAGATATGACAAATATTGTCATTTGGTAATGTCTTCAAGCAAGTAAATTTGCGACATCCTGAAAATGGTACGCGGCGTTATTTCCGTTATCTCGTCTCTCTATCGTACTTAGTGTTGATCTCTTTCACTTTTCTTCTTTCTCCACTCTTCCCCATATCCCTATAAAGAAAAAAAAAACAGCTCAAAGTTAAATGAACGCCGTATCTGTAGACCATAAAATGATTCGAGTCGTGAAACGCTGTTTCACAAGAAGTCAGGCGTGAGTTTCGTCCTTAAACGTCAAACGTCTCGCTCTAAAAACAAAGCTGCAGGTTCGCTATACAAAGCGATACTTTATTTCCTGTTAAATCAAAATGTACCATAACCAAATTTGAATTCAGTTTCCTTAAATTAGCATAGTTTACCAAAGATAAGTATTGATTCGGACTTATCAAACTAGGTCTGGACTAACTCCCGATCAGTCCGTTACGATCCGATTGAGATTGTTTTATTTCTCTCGGGACAAGCCAGGTCAATTTCTGAACGAGTCGCATGGCAGATCAAGGAACACGTACGTCGTTACTCTTCGCTCGTTGATCCGGACACGTTAGATTAACGTGATACAGTTACATTCATTAATTGGATATTAAACCCCCTTTTCCGAAATTTATGTGCTAAAATGTGATCAGAAGTTTTAAGCCAAATACTGTGTTCTCTTCCAAAACGCTATTGGTAATAACCTCCATTTTAAGGTACTAAATTCACAGCATTGAACTGAATTTGGAAAAATGGGTCTCTTAATTTGATTTTGCAACCGATAAGGCGTGAAAATAGATTTTTATCTCTCCTCTTTGTGTATTGAATGGTTTCAACAAAGAGAAATGTCGGCTTTGTTTCACATAGAAAGAAAGTGATAGCGCGATAACATTTGTGATTGAAGCTTAATGGGGATAATTAATGTGTATTAAAGGTTTAAACCTTAATGAAAAATACAATTTAATCACCGGAATCTATTTCATGTGCATTTCCTAAATCTCTCCGTAAATAAACACAGTTATGTAACAGTGATCATTAGCGTCACAAAATAAATTAGGATTATATGTTTATAAAATGCAAATAAATCACTTTTTAAAAAAACTTAATAACTTAGAAACAGAAAAAAAAGTTCTTTAGAAGACCCCCCTCAAAGTAAAATAAACCTCATCCCCAATTATGTAAGAGAGTCACCCATAAAATTCATTCACAAACCATTGTTCCGTTACCATGTAAACAAGGTAAAATACGATAATTCAAACGCATTTATAATCAGAAAACAATTATGAATTCACATCAATTCACATAAAGGGCAAAAGACACGGAAAGCGCCACTGGGTCCCTCAAAAAGTGTAAACAAATACACGTGCTTGTCGCCGGAACTGTGGAACATCACACGCTGAGCCGTTTTACGCCATGAGCTGTTTTGCATACATTTCTTTTTTTGAAACACTGCATGTCATTTGCATGTTGTTAAGAAATGGATAAATTCATTAATTTGTTTTCATATTTTACCACGCGTTCATGTAATTTTTATCGAAATTTGTGCTTTTATTATATACATGAACAATTTAATACACTTTAAATTGGAAGTGAAATATATTTCTCAACATATCTAAACTCTCTTATATTTCCGGTTGTAACACACTGGGATATAAAATGAAAGCATATCATTATATGTAATTTCTATGGTCTGTTATACAAGTATCTTTATTTTGCGTGTTTATTCAAAGGTGAAAATAATTGAATTTTCGAATTTCCTAAACTTTGCATTACACTTTTTATTCATTAAAAATAAGAAACAAATTTAATCTTCTTAATTATTCAGATCAATGAGATTAATTCACTCTATCTACATACTATTATAATGATTTTGTATTTATTATTTTAGAAATAATTTATTCACGGACATTCCAAATTGAAATTAAAGTCTAAACATTTGCGATGTCACGCTATAAGCTTTCCCCCCGAATGAATCTATGCAAATGAGATGAGAATTGGTATGTTTCAAAGTCATACTATTTGTTTTGCACACGTTGATTTTATTTATCTATTTATTTTTACATTCATTTTTGATATTGGAAAAAATATGGTGCTACTTTTTTCCGACCTATGTAAAATAATGAATCACTTTATGTCAAAACCAGCAACTATTGATCTACAAACAAATATACATATCCTCATTTCTGAGGGATTGCATAAGAATAAAGTTTTATAACTTAAGTCACCATATCATCTCCCATTTAGTTCAAGGTCGGAGGCAGCAGAGACTATAAACGGTAAACATACGAATTTAGGGCAGTGAGACATTGTGGATCTTATCTAGAGATCACAGTAAGCCTGGGAAATCATCTGCATTTGGTCATTTCCCCCTATCCCCCCTATCTCCATGTTCTCAGCAAACTTACAAAAAGAAATTACGATCACTTGACAAAACATATCATGGCTTCCTCTGTACCAATGGCGAACTTCGATCAAAGCATTTTTAAAGCTCTTCAGGTTTTATTAGATTTTTAAATACGGTAAACAATAATAAAATTCCAAATAAATCCGTTGTCTGAAGAGCATCCATTTTCTCTCAGATCCCTCTCCTTCTTGATACACCACAAAAACACTCCTTCGAAATTTTATTGTTTTGTTGTAAAATCTCCGAGAGACTTTTCGACTGTTGTGCGCAATGGCGGTAGGGATCGAGAGGACAAATCAAAGCACCCTTAGACAAATATTTTTACGATTTCGCGATTGTAAATTTTGTGTTCTGCTATGTTCCCCCTTTCTCCTGGGACGGCGGTGGCTTCTCTATTACCTTGGATATATACCTCAGCTAATAAGACTGTTGTTTTTCTTTCTTTGATGTTCAGATAAACTATCTCCATTAAAACTTTTGAGAGATAGACTTGTGATTATATTAAGTGCATCCGATCTTAATGGAAGAAAGGATATAAATATTTGATACCATTTTATTGTAGTCAAAAGCATCCAAATTTTATACATGCACGTTTCAGCTTGTCAAAATTTTATCTTTTTTTTTTTTTTCTCTATAAGTTTTGAAAAATTCCCACACAGTTTTCTATCTTAAAGCGTTTTATCGATATTTAAGGCTTTTCAGCAACACCTGCATCTATCACGTGATTTCGATATTGGACTGCGGTCCAGCTTTTACGCGGTACTTAAAAAAAATCCTCATTTGAACCCCATGTAAGGTGAGGGAGGAACAGGGATCATGTTTACAAAAGCATCTCGTCAATTTTCACAGATTTCCAGCAGCGATAAATGATTAGCTTCCGAACCCGAGGATGGAAGGCCGGTCCAGTCACGGCTATCTATACTAGTGACAATAACGAGCCCGAGGCGATAGACGGCCAACCATAAACATCGAATAACTTGTGACCCAAATTAACGACATTCATCGGTTTCAACTGACCTGATATGGCCTGAAATAGCCTTTTTGTTATTGATAGTTTTGTCATGTTTGATTCTAGTCGAACGTTTTCTGTGTAACGTGTACACATATTTTATTGGAGGCAAAGGTATACATGTACTACATAAATATTTTCCATAATTAATTTTAAGATGGGTTAGAATGTGTCGTGGTAGATATTGCTTCAAGCCAGCTTGCATGTGTGAAATATCAGTAACTTAATATTACATCCATTGATTACAGATTGCAGAGGCAATATATTAAACCAGTCTGATATTTTCACTTTCGTCTAAATATATATCTATCTATCTATTCCATTTTATGGTCAAAATACACGATTTAGAATGGTAAAGATAAATTAATATACATTTTATTTTAGCATCTACGATACAAAATATGTCATTTTTGTCATGCTGTATATACTAGGGAAAATATTGCACTAATTACAAGGTAAAAATACTAATTAATCAATGTATTAACTCACAGTAACGTAATATTTTTCCTGCAGTGGGTATTTTTTGGTTGATTAACATACAAGACCCGGGGTGGTATCCGACGCTATTTTTCCGTGTTACGTAATCTGTGTCGAGAAAGGTGAGGCACCCTAGTCAACGTTCTGTACGAAAGAACATTGACTCTGTGTACGTGGAATTAACATTAATTGGCTTAAGTTACAAATGAAGGGCATAAAAAGAATTGTCACATGAATGATACTATATCTATCTATTACGCGTGTGTATGCGTAGGGAGAAAAATACAATTATAGTAATCATTGGTAAAAGGGTAAATTAAATGATGACTGTTCTTATCATGTGTATTTCTATAGTAGTCTGTAATGTGTATACACAGCGAAGGTAGGGATGTGAAGTTTTAAGATACATTTGCTGCACTACATTCATGTGGTGTTTTTATTGCATCATGCGATCTCAGAATCGATCCTAAATATACAATACGTGTATACCCTAGCTGATGGTGTGAGCGATCCGTCTTCTTGTGGGCATGAAATTACGCTATATATTAACCAATCCATGATCAGGGATCAATTCAACGTCTACTGGAATGATGGAACCTGCTGACGATGCGACAGAATTGATCCTCCTTGTGAATAGGCGTGAGCTTGCAGATTTCCTCCTTTTCACATTTATATTAAAATTGTCTTCTAGAGAAAGTTGATGGCAATTAGGGGATTTAAAAAAAAAATAGTTTATCAAACTTATATTTAGAACGTCATATTTTTGATAAGTAATTAATTATAAAGGAACATTTTAGTTGACATTGCAGTTCATTTTCACATAAGCTTTGTTAAAAGTCTCAAAGGTTCGTATGTCGGGACTTGTAATGAGCTAAGTCCCGTAATTATCAAAGAGTTATGGAATGTGTATACCCTAAGATGCATTATTATGGGTTGTTGCTTAGAAAAAAAAATTTTAATTTCAAAAAATGTGCTGCACCTGTTTTCATCCATTTAAACGCAACAAGATTATAATTGCAACATAAGATACACTGTCGCTAATGGACCAATTTGTGAAAATTTTGGAGTTGTAATGATGAAGGCAGCCCATGTATCTTCGATTTTCTCCACTAATTAATACACTGCAGTACTTGATTTAAAACCACGAGTTAAAATGAAATGGTCAGACATAATCTCTGTGATTGTTGTTTTTATGAAACAGTTTCGTTTATTATTGGAAGAAAAAAATCACTACACGTTATAAGTACAATGTACTAGTTAATGGGAACTCAGAATACATACATCAACTTCATGATGGGAAGGGAGAGATTAATCATGTACATTATATAAAAAAGGAAGTCATTTATTAGAAGGTTGATACTGACTAAAACTCTCTTCCAAGAACTTTTGATTATACAAATCAAGAATATAGTTTACAAATCTAATTTGAAGAAAACCAATGAACATTGCATGATATTGCATGTATCCGGTATCCTTTTATAATTCATATTAAAAGAAAGCAGCGAAAAAATATGCTTTACTTTGACATATAGCCTTTTCGAAAATTCAAAATGCTAAGATACGAAATAGAACCTCAAAATCGCTGAGTGAATGATGTGATGGTGACTGGTCTGGCACTAGACGTATCATCAAATTCATCTTTTGTAAATAACTATGAAGCAGAGAGTGTGAAGGTGTGATTCCTCATCGTTAACTCCACGACTTTCCGGCTTGTTAACTTTGAGACACATAATACGTTTTAGTAGGAGAAGGTAAAAATAATTTCTGTTTTATTTTGCCTGTGGTTTACCCATGCTGATTATCAATCCGGGTCTCCAGAAAGTTTGATATACCTAATTACGAAAATCGTCATCCTGTGGAGGGTAACCGGATTAATACCGGCGGAGATAAGCAGTGCAGAAAATACATTATCAAGTCTTAAAATATAATAGATAATTTTTAAAAGAACGAAAAGGAATCATGGTTCTTGAACGATTTAAAATTAAGCCATGTGCATCGAAAACTGTCGACGCCTTAAGAGAGTAGATTTACACCTTTCTGAAAAAAATGTGACATTTTCTTAAAACGAGGTCTGAATTTAACCGCATTTGGATTTGCCCGGCAAAAGTATTTTCAGTTCATGTTTTCGAAAATGCACACGACAGTCCTGTCTCTTAAAACCACATCCTTTTGCACTTGATGATAAACAAAGCCAAAGAATCCTTTTCATTTGTAAAAATATTTATTATACTGGCAAAAAAATCCAATATAGTACACAATTTTCATGGCAAAAACACCACATTGTTCCAGCTTTGTTCTCGTGCACTCGTAAGTGCCCTTAATCAGAAAAAAGACTATACCCACATCAGAAAATGAGAAGGGTAAATCTTTTCAGAAATAATAACTTTTTATCAATTTCTCGCTCTAATTGACAGAGCGTTCTAGGGGTAAAAATAAAGATTGATTTTGTTTCCATTGTGGTGATTATCGTCTGCTGGTCGAGGAATATTCGCGCTCTGTCCCAATGACGGTTTAATCAGTTTCCATATCACACTCATTAGGTGGTATCTGCATCACCACTGCACGCATAATTTGCCACAAATTTACAAATATCAACATTAAATTAGTCGGCTTGATAATACACTTTGAACAGTGATTATGAAATGTTTTAGACATTACGAACCCGAGTATAAAATTTCACTCATCACGTCAAACGTCAAGTTTAACAATAAATATATGTAACAAATATAATCTTTTAAAAAGATTGTTTTGAAAATAAATTATGATTAAAAGTAGCTGATTTTTGTTTTTAAAGTTTTTAAAAATTATTTGATTATCTCTAGATATCAATAAATCAATACAATTATTTAATTGACATATTCGTTATTTTGAACTGATGACAAACTCTGTTTATATTGGGAAAGCTAACATATACATCTTTAATCTCATTCACGACGTACAATGTACTCTCGTTTGAATAAAAAGACTACAGCGACTGAATGCCACCACTCGAGTCAATGTGAATATTTACCCAACGCATTATAACTTTAGTAAACCGTGACTTCTCTTCCCAAAACCAATTTTCACCAAAGCAATATTGTGTAAATGTTTAACACAGTCAAATAAAGACAGCGATATGAAATCGCTGGAGACGACACTGATATATCAGAAAATTTCCCCCATAATTTTCTCAAATATTTATATGTTAATTACGCTAGATGTGGTTGAAATTAAGAGCAGGAATTTTAAGGCTTTTCATACATATAAAAAAAATTGTGGAGAAATTAAAACGAGAAAATAGCACCAAAAATGTACGATATTTCCTTTCAACAGTTTAGAAAAAGCCACAATAGTTACTGCAATATATGTATTTTAAAAACACAAAACTGGAATTAAAAACATAACATGTTCATAATTACCCTATCGTCTGTGATATAAAACAAGGATAATTTTCAATCTCTTAGATATCCGTTTGAGAAAGAGAGGATGAATGTTTACAAATTGGCACTTCTTAACAAATTATCCAGTTTATACAAAAACACAAGTCCTGGAAATGTTTCTCACAAAACGCTCTTTTTTTCTTCTGCATCCGCGAGATACGAAACAGTGATATATAGGGATATTTAGGACACTCATGCCAAACACAGAAAAAACACACATACAATGTTAGAATCAAATTCTGCTTCTGCTTCGCATATAAATATGAAAACACGAACGATCTGCAACACACATATATGGCATAAATATATTTCTCCAATATTAGGTCATTTCGCACTTTTGACCAGGGCTAAGCATAAGGCTATCACGGAATTAACGACCCAATAAATATCTGACGGTCCACGCATTTAAAACGCGATCTTTTTGTCATTTTCTCCTAGGAACCGAGGACATTTGCTGCTATTTTGGCCATCATGGACAACAGGAGTTCGAGAGATCGACACGTCTTTGTCCGTCCAGATTATGTCCTTTGATAGCATTCCAGAGGGGGTGGGTAAATTGAGATCTCAGGACGAGTTAGGTATGGTGGTGGCGAGTTAGCTTTTTTACCATCAGAGGAACCGGACTTTAGAATTCTAGTCAGTGCGTCGGTGAATGGTTTTGTGTGTTATAATGCGGGTGTCCGCCTGATTGCGGATTATGAGCATTCAATAGCTGTCCTACGGAATGGTAGTTCGGTGACATTAGAGTTTGTGCTGTAGAAACAGCCATATTAAGTCCGGTATGTTCAGAACCGTTCATGGCACCGTTTGGTCGTGATTGTAAGGGGCTATCCGCCCTAGAATTTCCATCTTCACTGTCGGGCATGATGATTTCCCCATTTGCCCCTATCTGCCCTGGGGGAGTCATTCGTTTCTCTTTTTGTCTTCTATTACAAAACCAAACACGGACTACTTCTTTTTCGAGTTGTAATTGGTCTGCCAGCTGGGAAATTTCCTGCGCAGCAGGTTTAGGTTGTTTCATAAAGTGATTTTCTAATGCACCTTTCACAGTCACTTCAATGCTTGTTCTCTTCTTCCGCTTTCTTCCTTGCGCGGCGATTTTGTCTATACTTGTAGTTGAGCCAGTCGTGGAATCTGCTTCCTCAAGCCATTTTTGAAGCAAAGGCTTTAACTTGCACATGTTCTTAAAACTTAACTGAAGAGCTTCAAAGCGACAAATAGTTGTTTGACTGAATACATTACCGTATAATGTACCAAGAGCGAGTCCAACATCAGCCTGAGTAAATCCCAATTTTATTCTCCTTTGCTTGAACTGTTTAGCAAAAGCCTCGAGGTCATCCGAAGACGGTGCGTCGTCGTCTGATGGAGTGTGTTGGTCCAAATCGTGTTCAGGGTCCCTCATCGCGTGGGGTAGTTGATGAGGGGACAACATCCCGTTTAAGGGAACACCATACCCGTGATGCTGAAGCTGGCCCCCGCCATTTAAGTGACCAGTGTGAATGGGGGTATTCCATCCGTGAGTTGGATGGATTTGTTGTGGACCCCGGTGATGGAGGGTGACTTGATGGCCCATTTCGTTACCTTGACCTGGTTTAATGTCCCTGGTATCCCGGACAAAATTGTCTCTCAAATCCCGCATATCATGTAACTGAGGCATCCCCGTGTTCCACGAATCACCGCTTGTAGGGATACCCCAATGGCTATTAAAATGTCCATTTTGCACCTGAGGAGGCATATATTTAAGTTCCTGAATATCAGTCCTATGGATATATTGAGGCTGCTGGCCCACTGAACATTGCATCCCGTGGACAGGGTCCCCGAGAGGCGAGTTCAACGAAGGAGGGGTGCCGGGCATATACAGTCCAGCGCTAGTTGCCATGGTCATCATGAATTCAGGTCTTGTAGAAGCTCCACATTAAATTGTTGTAAGAAGTCGTTCTACATAAGTTAATACTGATCTGAATTGCAAAACGCAGCGGCCTGGTGCTTTACGTTATGTTAATGCGAATCAACAACTATCTGGGTCCTATACACGGCTGGTGATATTAACTACGGTGTGACGGATGTCGCCCTCTAACGCAATTTGATTGGCTGAAAATCTCTTGATTGACAAAAGGCTCTAGATTATATTACAATGCAAATTTCTGATTGGACGTGACCGTTCATAGGAGGTCGGTCTGCTACATCTCGGGGACTGTGCTATAACCATGTGCGACTTGATAATTAAATTGTTCCTAAACAAACAGTTTCTATTATTTGAATTTGAAAATAAATAAAATTAGAATAAGCGAATAGCTTCTCCAGATTCCGTGCGATGTTTGGCAAATATGGGAAGATCGTGAATTGTTTTAGAGAAATGAGACTGTCTAAATTATGTGCAATAATTGTCGAAACATAAACATGTGTGCCGATACCTGGATTGATAATAAAAAAAGGGGAAGACGACAGGTATATCATATATTTTGATTCAATCGCTTGGATGAACATCAAAGCGGTCGCGACGAAAGTAAAGAAAATAAAACTCAGGTAAACGAGAGAGAGAGAGGGAGAGAGAGCGAGAGGAAGAGAGAGAACTTGGGATAAAAATTGATATGGAGGCGATATTAAGAAGTAAAGTTTCCTTGCATCTCATGAGTGTAAATTTATAAATTTTACACACACCTCCCGCTCGCTGATGCGGAATATCGAACGGAAAATATATATGAAAGGGAAGAGCCCCCGCTCCACATTTCAAATTTTTCGTTCAGTGAAGCGAAATCTCCTGTGTAGATGTGTTATCAAACTAGAATTTCTCTTTTTATTGCTATCGGCACATACATAGTGCGTACTCGCCAAGTTAGTTGGTACTTATCTAGATAAATTTGTCTATACTTCAAAGATTTTTGCCTCAGCGCTCTCAAACCTGTAAAATCTGTACGGGTGATATTTTTAAGTATATATATATATATATATATATATATATATATATATATATATATGATATGATATATATGATATATAGGTGGGTTTTTTTTCAATTTCATCATATATTTGGCAAAATTTATTTGTTATCTTTAGTGCATGCATCGGTAATTGAATTGAAGCAAAAAATTTATACAGAAAAAGATACATAATATTTCCTACTTAACGAACAAGAGGTGATATTGAAATATTTACTTTTCCTTCTAGAGATTTTTTTTCTAGAAGAGTTTGTCTATTAGACACGCAATTCCTTTGTTATGATTGCAGAGAAATTACATTATCCACTTAGAAAAAAGGTATATAAAACTTGATACATTTAAAAGAACTATAATTCACGATTCTCGGCTATGTAATTTCCAATCTTGGTTTGCGATTCACCTATATATTACCCAGCTATTAAGTCGACGTGATATATAATTTGAATCGCACGGAGAGACATTCAGGTTTTTTTTTTTACCCTCAGTTAAAAAACAAACAAACAAATAGCTTCCATTAATAGATAGCTATTGAATTTAGCGAAACACTCAATACCGCATTCGTATCATCGGAAGAAACAGATCTGATTAAAGACCATTATTCGATCAAGTAGCCGTGAATTTTAGCGAAGGGAGGAAAGAAAAAAAAATAACTTGCGATCGAGTTTTATGAGTTAGACGGTGGGTAGGTAGAATTACCAGAGGTGTTTAATATCTCCGTGATTAAAAAGATATCCTCTTACATTTTATATAAAAATCGCAGCAAATCGCTCGAATAGGGTAAGGTGTATAAAACAGACTATTTTGTCCCGGAGCGCTGTTCAAAAGCCGTCATTTACGATATAAAAGACCCAGAATCATTTGATATGTATCCTTTCAGTCGAAGTACACATCTCTCTCTAAACTGTGCATTGAGAGGTTGAGTTCAGATCCATTCCTTTTCAAACAAGTTTTTTTGCCGACACCAACGGCATCAGTGAGAAAAATTGCAAAATTATGTAACAATACATTTTAACAAATGTATTCATCATATTAAGAATCATTATTGCTCTAATAAAACAGTTTTGGATCAACAGAAAATATACACATACTGTGAAAAAAAAATTTCTTTGAGACATATCATTCGGTTCAACCTGAATATTTCATGTCAATATCGAAGCTAAACTATGATGCAAATTTTGACCTTTTTTAATTATGCAAATGTAGATCTCGGCCTCACAGCACACACTTGACAAAATTTGGAGAGAGAAAAGAAACATGTATTTTCCCCCCGAATATCGCCTTCTAAATGGAATATCAAATAAGGGAAAATCAATTGATTCGTTCATTAACGCTTTGACCATTCATCCATATAACTACTGCAACGGGGACCATGTCGCTAATGCCTTTGTGTAGCGTGTCGAGTCCGTCCGATGTTGGGCTTGAAGCTGTACGGATTTGGCAAGCTTTATCTTTGCTAAATTAAGTTGTTACAGTGGACTCGCCTTTGACATAACTTCTCATTTACATCACCCAATCGCAGACAAATCTTATTGACACTTGTGTCTGCTCTCGTCTGCTACTCAAAAGAACTCGCGCGCGCTTTTTTTTTTTTTTTTTTTTTTTTTTTGCCTGTAGAATATTATTGTTACCAATTTAAGATTTTGTCCCAATCAAAATTTCACTGATATTTTTTCTTTGTTTAAACATGAGAGCATTTTCACATGTTTTGGAAGAATAAATATCCTTGTAAAACGTTAACATATCCCAAATATGATCTTTAAAAGTCAATGATTTAGCAAACGAACAATTGGTATATTATGCATTCATAATAAACTCTGTTATACAACAACAATATACCTAATGTTTTTAGTACTTATTCCATATTTTTTGTCTTCAAAATTAAATAATGAAAAACGAGAAAAGAAAGAAAAAAATCACAAAATTGGTCATTATACATGTACTAAGCGTAATGACTTCGACATATTTCCCACTTGTTTATTTCATTACGTAACACCAATGACAGAATCTTCCGTAAACACTGACCGTATATTGGGTGGGTGACACGTGGCGAAAACAGCCACCATGTCAATTTCTACTATACCGATTCCATTTGCAACAGAAGACGTCAGAAGGCTTTTCATGGAATTTACAGATAAACAGATAATGATACCCTGCAGAGAAAGACAATGCAAGTTGTCGTGTGTGTCAAAACGCAGTTTCCAACCCACCGATAGAGGGGGAGGGGTCACGGGGGCGAATTAACTCGCACACAGTTCAAGATCAGTATCATTGTGCTCCCCGAATCAAAATCCCAGCTAATCATTGTCTTTGAACAATAAATTAGATCTAGATATCATAAAAATCATTTTGCTTCTCCCTCTTTTTTATCTATGAATTAGTGGAGAAAATGCCATATGCCGAGTTTCAAAAGTATCAATCCCACATCATTTACTATATTTTACGGTTCATTTGGAAAATCCTTATAATGCATGCTTTTAATTATCAGAAAATCTATTCGATCGCGTGAAATAAATTCGCCGGTTAAGGCAAACGTTTAGCAAATGATTTTCCACATAATCAACCGTGACGTTTATGAAATTGTTAAAAGTTTGCCAAATTACTTGGTACCAAGCCTAAAGATACTGAACAGCTTTGATGCAGCCGGCTTTATCGGGATTCTATTTGGCTTCCGAGCACAGAACACTGATTTATTGTGAAATAAATTCACAGGGGAGGGGGGATCAGGAATGAAAGAAAAGGTGTATTGAGTGAATTTTATTTTTGATGTCCTATTTTTCGTGTCATTGAGTTCTCTTTGTTTTACAGCTACCTAATTGGTGTGAAATAGGGTGATTAAAAATGAAATAAAGGTGGACCACAACAACATGCACCTTTAAGGTTTTCAATTATGGAGTTCGTTTGATACGCAGAAAGATGAAAAGCATGCTTCCAGTTCCTTATAGGATGCACAATTTGCCATGCACGTGCGTATTGCATTCCACCAATTTATGGACAAAATGTCGAATATGACAAAGGAGCCTGCTGTACAGAAATGTTCTTTAAAAAAATTTTTTTTTAGCAAAAATTGTGTTCACTGTTATGATAAATATCTATATGTGCATGAAACTTGAGGTGTTTAATTGGATTATTGAAATTAAGGTACAATATTTGCATATGCTACATCAAAAACGCCGCCTCGTGTTATAGAAAAAAGGTACAAGGTGTGAAATTAATTAATGAATCCAATGTCCGACAATTCAACAAGTCGTTAAGCACTTAAAACCACTTTTACCAGATATTTTAAAATCAATTAAGCTGATCATGAATATTCATATTCGCTGATGAGACACACAGTAGAGCGACGGTTCAAACAATGAAATTTATCCGTATGACATAACATGTAGTACTATCGATTTAAAAATGTATATCGGAATGTTAGTATTTTGCTACAAGAAATTTTTATTTTTTACCGTTACTGAAGTTTGCATTCCGCTCAGTCTGAGGAACAAGATCGACAAAAACTGTAGTTGTAAGCAAAATTCAGAATAATATTTCCAAGATATCATTTCATTGAGTTTATGGTAACATCGCTTTGATTATAGATAAATCTACCTTTAGTTATACGTGTAGATGGTTATTCTAGAAAACAATTTCAGCAGGAAAATATAACTGATTATTTATAGAAGGTTTGTCACTTCACAAATTAAAATCAGAATATTTGTATACTAAAATGCCATAACATTTTATTCATTCACTATATATGAAATGCTCTCTCTCTCTCTCTCTCTCTCTCTCTCTCTCTCTCTCTCTCTCAAAGAATGGATAAAAATGAAATTCACACGTTGTACAATTTTGAAACTCTTCTTGATACCATAAATTCTAAAAAAGGTAAAAAAATCGATGTTTTTTTCAACATGAACACCGTACCTTTTGTCAATAGAATACAAATACATGTAGATTAATCATATGATATGCACAACTTTGAAAAACGATAAAGATGAAATGATATCTATCTGAAAGGGTTCTCTCAAGTTAAGGGGCAGTGCGTCTTCGATTTCGGTGATTTAAGTTTCAGAGGGGAGATGATGACGTCAGGGAGATAACTTTCTTACAATTATCATTTCCCTAAATCCGTCAAAACGGAATGGATGACCAATAATTTACTCTTAATATGACGGTCAAAGATTTTAATTGGGCAATATTTTGACAGGTTGCGATGTGAGAGGGGATATTTCGCGTCAAATGTGTCACGATGTAGAAACGGTTTCTGTGGGGATCTAAATTGAATAGAACAATATCCACTCTTCAAAATCTTTACAGTAAAAGAATCATAGGTAGGGCATTTAGATTGATAGTTTATGCACTGTACAAAATGTGCATTCTTTTACAAAACGAATTTCTTTTGACCATAGAACGTGTCGCAGAAAGGTTACGCAATGTTGAAATTCTTCACAGCTGTATCTAAAGGCAGACAACGCATATACACAATGGGGATGATTGTCACGTGCGGGGCATGTGCACGAATTCATACCCAGATAACATGAGCCTGACACCCCATGTAAGTAAATCATATACACAAGGTGATAAGAACACTATTATTGGCGATTAGCCAATTGCGGGCAAGCGTCGAAACTTGTGTGCAGATCACCGATTATCAGCGTGATAATGGACAAAGGTCTGGCCACGGATTTTCTTAACTTTTAATGCCTCTCCCAATTAAACCATAATTATTGATAAAAAAAAAAAAAAATCACTTCATCACTTTTTAATTTCATTACTGGGAAATAGAATGTGATTATTTTTGTAAAATAATGAACATTGTTATTACCTTGTGTATATGACTTCTCGCTGTTAGAGACATACATACTATCTCTTTCACTATCTGTTGTTATTTTATGTAAGAATTAATAAAAATCCTAATATCGACATGCAGTGTATAGCGAGACAATGAGGGAAGGCTTTATTTAAGGTCTGAATAGTTACTATTGTTTTCCTTTTGTTACAACATTCGGACAATAAAATATTTAAAAATCAAAATCATTGCTATTGTTTATAGATCGAGCATCTGAATTACATATAGTTCTGGGAAATGGCTGGTTAATTGTCAGAATGGCCCAAAACTCAAAGAAAAATGTGGTGGTTTTTTTTTTTTTACAAAGAAGTCTGGGTATATAAATATATGCGGTTAGGTGCGAATCCATTAAATAATGGTGTATGCAATATCTATATGTAGAAAATTCAATTGTAATCCGTTTGGTGATGACTACCACTGTGCACTCTTGCCACCTGTCTACGTAGAAAGTTTTATTGACAAATAGTACGCCCAACTAAATGACAAATACAGTTAAATTTCGTATCTTCATGACAATTATGACTGTTGTTTAATTGGAAGAAATCACATAAAGATATTCAGAAATCGTCATTTTCCTCGATCTCAAGGAAGAATTACGTAATCCCTCCCCCACCAAATCTACCTCTATTGTTTGTAGATATGCTTGTAATCCATACACCATCTATATAATTGATATAGTTTTGAATGAACACACGAACTTGAAATATAGAGAAGGGACCACTTTGATCGAGTGGATTGCCAATTTGCACTTACAAGAAAACATGCGTTTTAACGTAAGAATTTACACATTTAATGTTTATTTTGATGAAATATCTAAAATAAAAATAGCCGATATTAAATTCTCTGAAATATGACAAGCGTTCATGACATTTATCTGACTAAATCTTATTTAAAATGATAATATATTCATTTAAAACAAATATAGTGAATCGATATACAAACTGCTAGAGATAAAATGTGTAAATTTTGATGTAATTTATAGAGCGATTTATGACCACGTTTTAATCGATAGTTTTCAGTATTGAATTATTCATTATTTGGTAACCAATATAAATGATTCTTTCGTGTTTTTATTGTACAAAACTGAAAAAGATTTGTGATCAAAGTTAAGGATAGAAATAAATATGTTCATTTTGAAATATTACAGAATTTGAAATGTTTAGTGGCTCTTCACCTGCAAGAATAAAACAAAAATCCGGAAACAACGTATTCTATTACAATTATTATTTTTTTTAAATTGGGCAATACTGAACTTAAGCTTAATATTCTTGGGAATTTCAATGAGAATAAAATTTTGCGGGAACTGTTTACATAACGTTAACCTCCAATATTCATCTTAGATCTAGACGGATTGAAAATTTCAATCTTTGATATAATCTATACTAAAAGTAATATGTATTGGGATATCTTATAACAATTTACATAATCAGGTTCATCTGATATTTTGTACATTAAAACAGTCTAAAATTCATCGACTTTAACTACTGTATCACAAAGAGTGAAGGCGGTAATATGTCTCCCTGACGTACATAAAAAACCCCATAGAAAGGAACATGCACGGTCTATTATACCCTTCATATTTAGAACTCTGCACTAAATATTGTATTATGGTTATCTCGTTCTCATGAGTCAAAACTTGTATAATGTAAAAGTTTAAAAATTTCCATATAAATACGGCTAATTTTGCTACTTGTTTGCCTAGCATTTCACGATGAACTTCATTTTCTATTTTTTGCAATTCAGGCTCGATCTATAATTAAGAAATAAATTTCCTTTTTGAAGATATATGAGAGTATGAACTGCGATACTTTACGCTATCATTCTTCATGATGCACGTTTCTTATATTCATATTCTACTTTCAATTCTGTTCGAGCTCCCCCGCCGTTAAAATTGACGTACTGTATTTATTAAAATTCACACGACTGCATTAAATTCATGAGGAAATAACCATCATAACAATTGTTATTGATATAGAAGGCGAAAACGTTGGAGATGTAGATATTACAGGTTCAGTATACGCACCTGCAGTTAGTGCCTCCATTTATCTTTTGGTGGGTATGCACTGCTGATTGATTTCATTTCAAAATAGCCATTTTACGGTCCCCAAAATATATTACGTAATGGATGGGAAGGAACTCAGTGTATGTAATCTTTGGGGGAAAATAATGATGATGAAAATTGTAAGAAGAATTATAATAACCTCAAAAATCCAACCCAAAACAAAGAATGGTACATGCATAAAAAGTGCAACGATATAATGCAGCTCTGCATTACGATTCTCTAGATGATAATGCAAAAGGAAAGGACATGCGGTTGAATTATTTTGGTCATGAAATGCTGATAATCAATCACAATTCTAATTTGTGGCGAATCTGTTCATCAATATAACATGCATTTTGAATAATTCGTATTGGTATTTCATTAACTTATCAGATGAGTCACAATTTCTAAAGGGGTAGTACAGTGTATATTACATGCAGTGTAAATGAAATCAATAGCCTAAGCACCCTGCAGGTTTACTTTCATCAGCTGTCGACAAAAATGTTTCAGTATTAAGTATAAATAGTTTCTAATTGTTTCATTAAAAAAAAACCAATAGTCATTGGACACGTAAATACATCATACACTGTTATAAAATATTGCTTAATAGTGAACAAAGTTGGTCATTTTCAAATACACTGATGACACGTCTTAAATAAGAAACAGGTACACCCTGGTGAAGGGGGGGGGGGGGTGGGTGGGTTGGATGTCAGAGAAGAATATAGTTGAAGAAGATTGTAGATTAGTATTAGTACTTGGTCAAGAGATGAGGACTTTATCCTTGGCTAATGAGATGCTACACTGTAAGGAATGGGAAACTTTATAAGGTTCAATTCCAATAACTTTCGCTAAAGTTCACATAATCATAAACCCAAACTGAATAAGTAAAAGCAAGGGGAAAAAATGGAGTCAAAAACTCTGCAAATAAGTATACAGTTTTGAGCGCAACAAACACCTGCAAATATCTAGAAAAGTAACATTTGAATTTGTTTATTTTGCAAGTAACATTTTCAAATGGGAATATTTTAACCCAGAAGTAAATTTTATGTTCAGTTTGAATTTTACGAATTTTACAAATATGATGTGCTTTGTAATATTTCTTCGATGTTCGATGTTAATTGTCTGATATTGTAGATGGAATTTGACCAGTATTTCTAATGATTTTGTTATTGTGGTGGACTGCATACCACATATATAACTGATCAGTGAATATTGACCATTGCAAATACTTTCCTAAGACTGCACCAGAAATAAACTTTTTCCCCCACTTCTGCCAGTGTCTTCTATATAAAGTTTGTAATGTCCATCAAATCACCTTATTCCCAGGCATGATATTCTCACTATGTGACATCGGGAACCAAAATGTAAAAAAACAAAAAAAACAACAACAAAAACAATCGGACACTGAATAGTTTAGAAGGCAATCATTCAAAATATACAGCGACCGCGTGCATGTTTCTTTCCATGGTAAGACTGAGGCTGAAAAGCGCTGAATTTACGTTTTCTAGTAATTGATTCTTTATACTTCCCAACCATGATTAAATATACATGTACTAGAAATGTGTGCGTGTTTGTGAATGTGACGACAGTGTGTTTGTGTTTAAACACGTGCATTGCTTTTCTACTCTAGTCATCCGGGTGGTTTCGTGTAACGTTAAACCTCCCTGTAAGTTTGTTATTTTTATGTATGCAATATCTATACAATGAAAAAGTGGAGATCATATCAAATATTAAAAAAAAAATATGTTTCTTTCTTTGAATTATAATAAGAAAACATATACGGTATATTAAAAATGCCTTGTCATCAAAGAGATAAGTAAAACTTAGCTTTAAAAATCACCAGTTTTTGAAATGCTATTTGCAATTGTGCTTAATTCAGTCGTTTTCGTTATACATGTTAAGTTTTCTCTCTCTCTCTCTTTCT